>NW_025535164.1:107500-116168 GCF_020615455.1 Coregonus clupeaformis | reverse complement strand
TACTATTTAGATTTTATATGCCCAATAAATGGTAACTTCACCTGAAAAGAGTAACGTTTGGAAAACAGATTCTTGTGGACGTGTTTTTTTTTATGCTGCTGCTACTCTGTTAATTATTTATGCATGAAACTTTAACTCTACCTCATGTACATATTACCTAACTACCTCAACTAGCCGGTGCCCCACATTGACTCTGCACCGGTACCCCCTGTATATAGCCTCCCTACTGTTATTTTATTTTACTTCTGCTCTTTTTTTCTCAACACTTTTTTGTTGTTGTTGTTTTTATTTAACATTTTTATAAAAAAAATAAAAGCATTGTTGGTTAAGGGCTGTAAGTAAGCATTTCACGGTAATGTCTACACCTGCTGTATTTAGTGCATGTGGCAAATACATTTTTTTTTTATTTTTTTTTTGATGGACTGTTGTTTCTCTTTACTTATTTGAGCTGATCTTGCCATAATCCCCAAGGTAGGGGAGGGTTTGGCCGGCAGGGATGTGGGTTCGTTTCCCACGGGGGGCCAGTATGAAAAAAAAGAAGAAAAAAAAGGTATGCATTCACTAACTGTAAGTCGCTCTGGATAAGAGTGTCTGCTAAATGACTAAAGATGTAAATGTTAATAATATGGACTTGGTCTTTTAGCAAATAGGGCTACCTTCTGTATACCGTCCCTAACTTGTCACAGCACAACTGATTGGCTCAAACACATTAAGAAGGAAAGAAATTCCACAAATATTTTAACAAGGCACACCTGTTACTTGAAATGCATTCCAGGTGACTACCTAATGAAGTTGGTTGAGAGAATGCAGAGAGCAGAGTGCAAAGCTGTCATCAATGCTACTTTGAAGAAATATAAAATATATTTTGATTTGCTCAACACTTTTTTGGTTACTACATGATTCCATATGTGTTATTTCATAATTTTGATGTCACTATTATTCTTCAATGTAGAAAATAGCAAAAATTAAGAAAATCCCTTGAATGAGTAGGTGTGTCCAAACTTTTGACTGGTAGTGTATATTTACAAAAAAAATATGGGGATTGGAAATGATGTAGACAATATATTGATGGAAGCCACAATCTATCTGCAATAGTAAAGCTGATCTACTCCCAAAAAGATATATAACAAAATAAAAAAATAAAAAAGCAGTCTTAGTATTTGTCCAACAAAACAATCTAGCTAGCTAGCATAGTTAGCTATCTCTGCTAGTTAGCACTGTAGCAGCTGTAACGTTAGCAGAGGTAGCTAGCTAGATAGCCAAGTTAAATTACTACAGCCAATGTAGTCAATAACTAGTGTTACTAGCTAGCTTGTTAACAAATGTTGTAGTTAACATGATCATGTTAAATGGATTTTAGTTGTAGGATTAAGAAATTGAAATTTGCTGTTTTGACTAAACAAGCTAGATAGGTAATGTTAGCTGGCAAGTTAGCTAGCCATCTACCAAAGCATAGTTGGCTACCGTTAGCTACCCAACGTTGGTGGAAGAACGGATAGCTTGGTAGCTAGCTAGTTAACCAAGCCAAGTGAAATACAGTAAAGGAGACAAGTGGCTATTGGCTGTTTTATTTTTTTTCCATTGATAAAATTAGTTTGTGCGAGGGAAAGATGCATCACCAAATCAGGGCATGGATTTCCAACGACTCATGGCCAGGCTGAATCAGATGCCGGACTACAACACAGTGGCTGATATGAACGAAATGCAGGCACAAGTAGCTCAACTATTCCAACAATAACCGCAGCTACAGTAGAGCGACTGGACCAGAACGGCGTTCGTCGAGCAAGACGATAGGGACTGTCCGTACGTTTAATGCTTACTTTTACAACTTGCACATTGGTGGTAGCTAACGTTAAATATTTGAATCCTGTTAATTTGCTAATGATGGTCTTTTCTATTTTAATAGCAGGCAGGATCTACACAATGCTGGTGAGGAGGACAAATATAAGCCGCAAGAAAAGTGAGGACATTTATTTTATTTTTTACTTGAATTTGACAGAATAAAGTTTACTTTTTTTGTCCAACAAAACAATCAGGGTAGGTTGTTGTATGATGGTTATCGTGCGAATGCCATGCATAAACTTAATTTTCATGTTTTTTTCTTTGTCATGTCTCAGGAAGAACAGTCCGCATAGCACCTGTCTGCTGGTCAGTCAACTGAGATTAAGGTACACATATGGAGTGGAGCATCGCAGTTTGAAGGTAAGCAGTCCTATTAAGACATGGACTGACTGCAACATATAACCATTGCTAATAACCCACACTGACTCCTCAGATGCAGCTGCAAATCGGTATTGGACTGAAAGATAGAGGCATAAGTCGTCGGACAACCCTGACAGAGAGAGCAAAGGAACCGTACATTAAAAAGCGAAGGCGGCGTTGCCAGATACATTTGTTTATAAATGTAAACCAATCCATACATTTTAAATACAGTACTGAGTTTTGAAAAATTTAGATTTTGGTGTGAACTGTGGTGGATATTTTAATCAATAATGAGGAGAGCTAAGGTCAATCACCAATCGGAAAATTAACTTTATTAAAAACGTATCGATAAGGGAGCTGGTCACAATACCCACATCAAAGTGAATAGAGTGAGAGCCCAACGAACAGGAAACGCTGACGTCTTATATAGTGGACCTAAAAATGCTTAGTCACGGCTGGTTCCACCCATCCCCGGCAGATCAGGAGCTACCTTGTTTTCTTCTTGTGGCTATGTGTACGGGTCATAGTGCACACACAAGTGATAATGTTAGCTCCGTTACTGTCCATATCTCCACACAGCAGTGCCGTTGGAAGATAGTAAAAGACATGATGAACTGAAAAAAACTGTGGTCATTCTGAGGCTCTTTGTCTTGAACGTGTGACCCGGTTACTCAGAAGCTATGAGAAATTGAAACAATACAAGTCCGTATGTTCCTCAAGTTTATCTCTATCCCATGTCCTTGACTACACGCCCAGACCAGCTGCAGGGAGCTAGAGGGAACCACCCTTACGTAAATGTCATGACTTCCTCCGAAGCTGCCTCACCTCCTTATTCAGGCAGGCTTCAGCGTTTTCCAGCAGTCCGTCTCCTTCCTCGGATACTGCATTACCACCTCAGGTGTGGAGATGGAGGGAGATCATATTTCAGCCATGCGTAATTGGCCGACTCCAACCACGGTTAAGGAGGTGCAGCACTTTATTGGCTTTGCCAACTACTATCGGAGGTTTATCCGGGGCTTTGGCAAGGTCGCAGCTCCCATTACAACTCTGTTGAAGGGTGGGCCGTCCTGGCTCCGCTGGTCTGCTGAGGCTGACCAGGCCTTCAGTAACCTGAGGGTTCTGTTCACCTCATCCCCGGTACTGGCCCATCCCAATCCATCACTACCGTTCGTAGTGGAGGTGGATGCATACGAGGTAGGGGTAGGCACTGTCCTATCTCAACGCTCGGGCATGCCACCCAAGCTCCGCCCCTGTGCCTTCTTCTCTAAGAAGCTCAGCCCGGCGGAGCAGAACTACGACGTTGGTGATCGGGAGCTGTTGGCTGTTGTCCGAGCCCTGACTGTGTGGAGGCATTGGCTCGAAGGGGCGAAACACCCTTTCCTCGTCTGGATGGACCACCGTAACCTGGAGGACATCCGGGCAGTGAGGAGGCTGAATCTTTTCCAGGCCAGGTTGACCCTATTCTTCACCCGGTTTGATTTCACGCTATCATACATCCCGGGTACTAAGAACGTGAAGGCAGACGCATTGTCATGGCTGTATGACACAGAGGAGAGGCCCAGAGACAACACCCCCATACTCCCAGCCTCCTGCATTGTGGCGATGGACGCGGATATAGAGCAGGCATTACGCACAGATCCATCTCCACCTCAGTGTCCAGCTGGGCTGCATTACGTGCCTGCTCTTATCCGTGACCGTCTGATCTACTGGGCACACACGTCACCCTCCTCTGGTCACCCAGGTATTGGTCGTACAGTGCGCTGCCTGACCGGAAAGTACTGGTGGCCTGCCTTGGCTAAGGACATCAGGGTGTATTTCTCCTCCTGCTCGGTGTGCGCCCAGAGTAAGTTGCAACCATTACCAGTTCCACAACAACCATGGTCTCACCTGAGTGTTGATTTCCTTACCGATCTTCCCCTCTCCCAAGTTAACACCACCATCCTGGTCATTGTGGACCGCTTTTCCAAGGCCTGCCGCCTCCTTCCACTGCCCGGTCTCCCCACAGCCCTGCAAACTGCGGAGGCCCTGTTTACACATGGCTTCCGGCACTACGGGGTACCAGAGGATATAGTGTCTGACCGGGGTCCCCAGTTCACATCCAAGGTCTGGAAGGCGTTCATGGAACGTCTGGGGGTCTCGGTCAGCATGACCTCTGGTTTCCACCCCGAGTCTAATGGGCAGGTGGAACAGGTGAATCAGGATGTGGGGAGGTTCCTGCGGTCCTACTGCCAGGACCGGCCGGGGGAGTGGTCGGTGTTCTTGCCATAGGCCGAATATGCCCAGAACTCTCTCTGTCACTCCTCCACTAACCTAATGCCATTCCAATCCTCGATCCTTCCCTGTTGCGGGATTTCCACCGTCACCATCCGGCTCGCCCTGCTCCGCGTCCTCCTGGCCGTCCCTGAGGCCGGGGTCGGCGCGCTGCTGGAGCTGCGCGTCATGTGGGGGGGGGTACTGTCACGTTCGGGCAGGCTTCGGCGTTCGTCGTCACCTGCCTTCTAGCCACTGCCGCTCCATATCTCATCATTTGATTTGTCTTGTCTTGTCAATTACACACACCTGGTTCATATTCCACTCATCAGTACGTGTTTAACCCTCCGTTGTCCTAGGGTCAAAATGACCCGCCACTGTGATGAACCAACTTTTATTTAATTTTTATATTTTGGGGATCATTTGTGAGAAGGAGGCAGTGAGACTTTAAAGAAAGTATCACTGCCTCCTTCTCAAAAATGATCCAAAAAACATAAAAATTATGTAAAGTTGGTTCAACACAGTGGCGGGTCATTTTGACCCTAGGACAACGGGTGGGTTAAGTGTTCCCTCTGCCCCCTTGTCTTTGTGAGTGATTGTTCATTGTGAGGATTAGTAGCTCGGTTGAGCTCAGTATTTTGTATTGCCGGGGTATTTTCCCTGTGTGCATGTTTGTTCTTGCGCCTGTTTTGCGCACTGGACTGGTTACGCTGGATTACGGAATAAACTCGGTATAATGTGATTTACCCTCCTGTGCCTGACTCCTTCAAATCACGCATCACAGAAAAGCACAGCATTGGTAGTAAAACATTTCTCTACTATTGTTAAGCATAGTAATTGTTAACTATGAATATTTAAAAAATCAGGTAAATTCGTTTTGAGATACCAGAGTTCAAGACCGTTTGTTTATTGGGCAGAATTAGTTTCCTGCAATTTCACAGGCTTTGGCCAGTTGGTCAAAATAAATCTTCTGATGTGGAGACAGAGCCAATTAATTATTTAAAATAACCTCCGCACCCTGGCGCTCCCCTAAATTTTGAGGACCTGATTGTGTCAGCAGACCGGAGAAGAAGGGCCAAGCGCGCTTATGGGGAGAAAAACTAGAGCAACCGTCCATGTCCACCGCAGCCCCACCCAGAACATCTGTGCAATAGACCACAGACAATCACCTGCACCTTAAAGACTATTTTCACTGTCTCTTCACACTTGCTTTTCAAGAGACTTTTTGCGCTGATTCCCGCTTACCCACTCATATGGTACCTTCAGAAAGTGTTCATACCTCTTGACTTATTCCACGTTTTGTTGTGTTACAACTTAAATTTCTAAATTGTTTCAATATTTTTTTTTATCACCCAACTACACACAATACCCCATAATGACGAAGTGAAAACATGTTTTTAGAAAAGTTTTATTGAATTTATTGAAAATGAAATACATAAATATCTAATATACTTAAGTATTCACACCCCTGATAAGGGGGGCTGTGCCCCATGCATTCACACCCCTGATAAGGGAGGGGGGCTGTGCCCCATGCATTCACACCCCTGATAAGGGAGAGGGGGCTGTGCCCCATGCATTCACACCCCTGATAAGGGAGGGGGGGGGCTGTGCCCCATGCATTCACACCCCTGATAAGGGAGGGGGGGGCTGTGCCCCATGCATTCACACCCCTGATAAGGGGAGAGGGGGGCTGTGCCCCATGCATTCACACCCCTGATAAGGGAGAGGGGGGGCTGTGCCCCATGCATTCAAACCCCTGATAAGGGAGAGGGGGGGCTGTGCCCCATGCATTCACACCCCTGATAAGGGAGGGGGGGGGCTGTGCCCCATGCATTCACACCCCTGATAAGGGAGAGGGGGGCTGTGCCCCATGCATTCACACACCCTGATAAGGGGAGAGGGGGGGCTGTGCCCCCATGCATTCACACCCCTGATAAGGGAGAGGGGGGGCTGTGCCCCATGCATTCACACCCCTGATAAGGGAGGGGGGCTGTGCCCCATGCATTCACACCCCTGATAAGGGAGGGGGGGCTGTGCCCCATGCATTCACACCCCTGATAAGGGAGAGGGGGGCTGTGCCCCATGCATTCACACCCCTGATAAGGGAGAGGGGGGGCTGTGCCCCATGCATTCACACCCCTGATAAGGGAGAGGGGGGCTGTGCCCCATGCATTCACACCCCTGATAAGGGAGAGGGGGGCTGTGCCCCATGCATTCACACCCCTGATAAGGGGAGAGGGGGGGGGGCTGTGCCCCATGCATTCACACCCCTGATAAGGGAGGGGGGGGGGCTGTGCCCCATGCATTCACACCCCTGATAAGGGAGAGGGGGGGGCTGTGCCCCATGCATTCACACCCCTGATAAGGGAGAGGGGGGGCTGTGCCCCATGCATTCACACCCCTGATAAGGGAGAGGGGGGGCTGTGCCCCATGCATTCACACCCCTGATAAGGGAGAGGGGGGGGGGCTGTGCCTCATGCATTTGTGGAGATCTGAGAGGATTTGACAGATGTAAACAATCTGGTAGTGGCTCCTCCTTGCCCTCTGATAGGCTAGTGGGAAATGTCACCATATTGGTTACTGTATACCAATTTTAGGCATAGGGGATGATTTGGGATTGGCACAGTGTCTCTGCGGACTCCTGTTGTGCCAGCAGAGGGCACTGCCCCGCCATATTAATATAAAACTGTTACCTTGGCCTGGAGCTCTCGAACAGGGCTGGGCACGGGAGGGAGTTGCAGGAAATTCTGGTACAACAAAATGTTTGTTTATTGGGCAGAATTGTGCAGTTTCATTTGATAGTAAGATATCTATAAGAGAAAAGAGAATATATATAATTTAACGTATGAACCATACAGCCAACATTCAACTCAACCTTTGACACATTAGCAACTAAATTCTCATTTGCATCTTTAAAGTGTGGGTTGATGTTAGCTTTTCGATAATAGGACTCTATTTACAGAACATTTGTAATGGATGTGGACTGTTTCCAGGCAGTGAGATCATATTCATGCGTGATAAAAAAAAAAAAATTGGACTTCACTGCAAAGCCGGAGAGGGCCATTGACTAGAGCGGCCTCTTGCACGATTTCCTGTGTTTTGGCGCTTCCTGTCTCTAAACAAACACAGGAAGTGGTCTATGCAGACTCATTTATCTACATACCACAGGAAGTAAAGAACAATTCACTCACGCTACCCAAAGTTTACTCCAATGTTAGTAGATACCCACTGGGCACACCACATCAATTCAATGTGGATAATATTCGGTTGAAACGTTGATCAATGAGATGAACCTTATTAACCGACTTTATTAAAAGACTGCCAGTTTCATTTTGGTAATATCCAGTTTGAAAACTATACTCGACTAATAATCAACTACATTTAAATGCTGGAGTGAGATTGAGGACACATTGTGATCTGATTTGATCAAAACGCACCATTAATTCAACAGGGATTATCACCAATCAATGAAGTGTGTTGATTAGATGTTTAGAAGTAGTTGCCATTTCGTGATGTAGGTTTCTTTACACAAGGATAAGAGCCTGAGATAAGAATAGAAAATCAAACCACACTATATATACAAAAGTATATGGACACCCCTTCAAATTAGTGGATTCAGCTATTTCAGCCACACCCGTTGCAGACAGGTGTATAAAACCGAGCAGCCATGCAATCTCCATAGACAAACATTGGCAGTAGAATGGCCTTACTGAAGAGCTCAGTGACTTTCAACGTGGCACCGTCATAGGATGCCACCTTTCCAACAAGTCAGTTCGTCACATTTCTGCCCTGCTAGAGCTGCCCAAGTCAACTGTAAGTGCTATTATTGTGAAGTGGTAATGTCTAGGAGCAACAACGGCTCAGCCTCGAAGTGGTAGGCCGCAGAAGCTCACAGAACGGGACCGCCGAGTGCTGTAACGCGTAAAAATTGCCTGTCGTCGGTTGCAACACTCACTACCGAGTTCCAAACTGCCTCTGGAAGCAACGTCAACACAAGAACTGTTCTTTCAAGAGCTTCATGAAATGGGTTTCCATGGCCGAGCAGCAGCACACAAGCGTAAGATCACCATGCTCAATGCCAAACGTCGGCTGGAGTGGTGTAAAACTCACCGCCATTGGACTCTGGAGCAGTGGAAATGCATTGTCTGGAGTGATGAATCACGCTTCATCATCTGACATTCTGACGGATTAATCTGGGTTTGGTGGAGGCCACTTA
>NW_025535164.1:0-102500 GCF_020615455.1 Coregonus clupeaformis | reverse complement strand
TAATTGTGTATTTCATATTGATGGGGATGGATTGATGGCCACAGGACTGTATAGAAACCTCTGTTACAGTCTCAGACAGTAACCTTCAGTGCAGTTAGCTAAACACCATGTCAGTAACCACCTAGCCTAGCCACTCCCTTCCAACCTCATGTCAGGAACCACCTAGCCTAGCCACACCATTCCAACACCATGTCAGGAACCACCTAGCCAAGCCACTCCCTTCCAACCCCATAAACCCCAATGTGCCCCAGGTTACATTTTCTTTTGCTGCGTGTGGAGACATTTCGGCTCTACAGATCAGAGTTACGAGCTGCGTGTGGAGACATTTAGGCTCTACAGACCAGGGTTACGAGCTGTGGGTTATTTGTTTTATAGTTCTGAAAGAAACTGTTTCCTTCCCTCCCCCTAAGGATACATAATCACAGTAATACACTTGGCAAATTGCAATATTAGTGGCTTGACTTGCAGCCACACAGGGAAACATTGTATTACATGCATAATGGATGAGAGCGAGCCCTATCTTACTGTGTAGTGTGTCTAGCAGCTTGCTTAGTGTAGTAGCTATAATACTATAATCTATGGTAGTTATCGGCCAAGGGGGTTTAGCTAGTGTGTTAGGCTCTTAATATCTCAAAGAGCTCCTTGGTTACCTTCTGTATAGCAGAACTGTGAGGGGAGTAGAATGGGGAAGTGGTTAACTGTGAGGAGAGTAGAATGAAGAAGTGGTTAACTGTGAGGAGAGTTAACAGCGAGAGGAAATGTTGTTCTCCGCTAACATCAAGGCGGTGACCCGATCCTGTAGGTTCATGCTCTACAACATTCGCAGAGTACGACCCTGCCTTACACAGGAAGCGGCACAGGTCCTAATCCAGGCACTTGTCATCTCCCGTCTGGATTACTGCAACTCGCTGTTGGCTGGGCTCCCTGCCTGTGCCATTAAACCCCTACAACTCATCCAGAATGCTGCAGCCCGTCTGGTGTTCAACCTTCCCAAGTTCTCTCACGTCACCCCGCTCCTCCGCACACTCCACTGGCTTCCAGTTGAAGCTCGCATCTGCTACAAGACCATGGTGCTTGTGTAGCCGGCTCGGTCTGCTCGTTGCCGACTACTGCGTTGTGTTCCGGTGCACTGAAGACAACACACTGGCGTACTTGAAGGCACTTTATTGTGTACAACTCCCTCAATCTGTTCAACATCAAAGAGAGAAAATGTTCAAAACTCTACCCTCGACCAGAATCCGCCTCTCCCAGCCGAGTACAATGCAGACTCAGTATAATCACATTCAAAAATACAAGGAATAAAATACAACATCATTGGAAAATAAACATTGCATCTGGGGTATATCTTATGTATGTGTCATATTCACGTTATCTCTGCCAAAAACTCTGAGCTTTTAGCCTTTACATAATACTGTGCAACATGACATAAACCATCTTTCAAATAGGTAGTACATACAGTAATATGCACGAAGCAACATGTAATCCTTCACATTTGAGCTTTTCAGTGCCATTAAACACTAATCAATACATGAAAACATTTTAAATGAACACATTTTTAACCTGATATAGGGAATACATACCTGTTCAACATCAAAGAGAGAAAATGTTCAAAACTCTACCCTCGACCAGAATCCGCCTAACATAAAAAGAACAACGTGGGCTTCGTCACAAGAGGATAGAATGATGATTGCTAACTTACAGCTAAACAGAACACGAGGTTAGCTAAGTTAGCAATTTCTCAACTCTCAAAAATGTCTAAATTCACGACACAGCTTGATTAAATGTACGTACACTCATCATATAATATACATACAAGTTACTATGTGCACTGAAACGTTTTAGTTTTAACAGGTATATCAAGTTTATGTCACGCCGAAGTGAACACGTACCTCTCCCAGCCGAATACAATGCAGACTGAGAAAAGCATGACCTCCCTCCGCATATAACCAAACCAACTCTAGAGGGCGCACTTACACAATTAAACTCTCCCAATATCTGTAAACTACACAAAATGCTGAACAATACAATATTTTGGTGAAATCAACTCACAAAATAAAATAAAAAATAGAAAATGAACGGTTGCAAAAATCTGTAATTCTTTGACCTGTTACATTCACCCCTCTTTAATTTCACCAAAATCCTTCACACTTCGAGGGTGGAAAATAACCAAAAACATATAGAATAAAACTCTTGTCCACTTGGTCCAAGATAGCCCTGGGACTCCATTTCCCATATACAGCGTATAAAGCTACTTACAAAGTAAGTTAAAAGAAAACAGCAGTTGATCAGGCTACTGCCCCTTCTAGTGAATATGATGCCTTATACATCATATGAAATCTTGGAACACTTTCCCTCCATTATGAACATCTCATGACCCAGGTCATACTACTGGTAATAAAGAAAAATATCTCAATCTCAAAAATGTATCTAAAATAAAGAACGGAAAGACAGTGACCTTCTGACTCCTGTAACAAAACCCTTGGTGAGTGGTTTTTGCACCATGTTCTCTATCAAGCGATCGACTGCCTTAACAACCCTGCCAGTACGTGTTCTGACAACCTGACTTTCAAACCCTTGTACTTGAGGGGGGTATCTGACTATCAATCAGTGTAACAGGTGAATTGACGTCCGAAGACCCTGTCTCATCTAAGTCAGGAACATCAATTGGGGCAACAGAGTCAGTGTCAGTCATGTGCAAATCAGGGGGGTCACTGGAATCCGACAAGTCTCTCACAGGTGAGTATTCATTTTCCCCTTGGCCTCTGACCTCTTTAGACTGGGCTCTCGTGGGTGTCAGTTGAACAGACTTCCTGGACAGAGAGTGGGGCGTCTCATTCTCCATCTCAGACTCATCAGCTTCTCCAATAGACTCAGAGTCAGAGGATGCGTTTAACCACGAACATGTACGGTCCTCAGAAGCATCTACTGCTAGGCCACTCAAAGCATCAACAGAAGGAGGCTGAAACTCACTGGCCACATCCGAGGCAGCTCCATTCGTCTCTTCATCGCTTAGTTCTGGCATGGGCAAGAAGCTCACGTCCAACATCAAATTCCGATGAACAACTTTTGTTTTCCCACTTTCGTCTCTGACTTTGTAAACGTGAGTCTGAGGGTTCCGGTCTATGATGGTATACATAGTGGCTTCCCACTTATCCGCTAACTTCCTCTTCCCTCTCTCTGCTTTATTAGCTAACAAAACTCGGTCACCAACGTTCAAGTGGGTTCCACGAACTCTCTTGTTGTAGCCATCAGCTTGATGTTGCTGTCCTTTCCTCGCATGCTGCTGAGCTATGTCGGCAGCCACATGGAGGTTCGCCATCAGTTTCTCTGCATAGGTCTTATAATTCACCACGACTGGATCCCTCAAGACTTGTTTGAAGACCATGTCTACTGGGAGTCTGGGCACTCGACCATACATCAAATAGAATGGAGGATATCCAGTTGTTTCATGAGTGGTGGCATTATACGCAAAAGTCAAAGTCTGTATCTGTTGGGCCCAGTGTTGCTTAGCTGTCAGGGGTAGGGCACGCAACATACTGCCAAGTGTCCTATTGAACCTTTCGGTTTGCCCATTTCCCATGGGATGGTATGCTGTTGTGTGTGTTTTCTTAATCCCTGTGAGGCTGAGGAGTTCAGCTATGAGTTTGCTTTCAAAATTGGCCCCTTGATCAGAATGTATTCGCTCTGGGAAACCATAGATGCAGAATACGTTATCCCATAACTTCTTCGCTATTTGCTTTGCAGTTTGGTTTACGCAGGAAAGGCATGAGCCAATTTTGTAAAGTGGTCTGTTATGACTAACACATCGACAGATCTTTGCTTAGAGTCCTCAGCACTCCAAAAATCAATGCACATCAGCTCCATGGGTGCCGAAGTGCGAATGCTCTCCAAGGGAGCTCGGGCAGCTGGTTCAGGGGTCTTTGCAAGGATACAGCGTTGGCAGCATTTCACATATTCCTTGATGTCTCTTCCCATTTGCGGCCAGAAGAAACGCTGTCGGGCGAGGTGTGCTGTCCTAGCCTGCCCTTGATGCCCAGCGAAGTCATGCACACCAGCGAGAGCTTTGGCCTTCAAGCTAGCAGGCAGCACAAACTGATACCTCTTCTCTCTGCTTAATGGGTCTTTGGTTACCCTATATAGGACTCCGTCCTGGACTTTTAGATGATGCCACTGCTTGCACAGTGTCTGGGTCGTAAGAGCTAACCTCCTCCTCCCTCGCCTAGGTGGTGGCTCACCCCTCTGAATGAGTGGCAGGACTTCCCTGATAACTGGATCTATTTCCTGGCTGTGCCTCAGCTCGCCGATGGAGAGGGCTGGAAGTGTGTCTTGTTCTGAGGGCACCGCCTGGGGAAGAACATTGAGAAACTGTGTTGCTCTTATCTCTGCTCCCCTTTCCCACTCTACATGAGCTTCACAAGCAGATTTCACATGAGAGGGTTCTTGACTGCCAGCCAGCCTGTCTTGAGTGGGGTCCATAGTTACACAGCACCCTGCATCAAGTGCCTGGA
Source organism: Coregonus clupeaformis (assembly GCF_020615455.1). Lineage (NCBI taxonomy): Eukaryota > Metazoa > Chordata > Actinopteri > Salmoniformes > Salmonidae > Coregonus > Coregonus clupeaformis. The sequence continues at coordinate 97,992 of NW_025535164.1, read as the reverse complement.
GACACTGGGTCTTACTCCGGAAGAGATCTTGGACTTTCTCCTCTTTGGTTCCCTCCGCCTCGGCCAAAAGACTTCCATAGGGCTCACTGATCAACCTTTGGCTCACTGATTTAGCAAACGGATCTCTACTCAGGGCATCTGCCACAATGTTCTTTACCCCAGGAATGTGTTTGATACTGAAGGTGTAGGGGGAAAGCTTTGCCACCCACCTCTGTTCGCAAGCGTCAAGTTTTGGTTTGGTCATTATATAGGTCAAAGGATTATTGTCGGTCCACACTGTAAAAGTGTGGCCTTTCAACCAGTGGCTGAATTTTTCACAAACACTCCATTTGAGCGCCAAGAACTCCAGTCGGTGAGCAGGATACCTCTTTTGTGAGCCAGTGAGGGTCTTGCTGGCAAAGGCGATCGGGCGTGCCTTCGTTTCTCCTTCTGGTATCTGGGACAGAACTGCCCCAAGGCCATCAAGAGACGCATCAATGGACAAAACCAAGGGCTTAGAAAAGTCTGGATGGCTAAGGACCACACAATTCAGGAGCTTCTCCTTAAGGCCGGCGAAAGCGGAATCGCAGTCAAGGGTCCAATCCGCAGGTTTGAGCTTTCTGTAGACTCCCGCATTCTGACTGTACTTCCCGGCCTTTCCTCTCCGTTTCTGGCCAGCTGTGAGAGCAAACAGGGGTTTTGCGATGGAGGAGCAATTTGGTATGTAGTGTTGGTAATAAAATACCATCCCCAGGAACGACTTCACTCTGCGAACTGAAGGAGTGCAGCCATCATCTTCCATCAAGTCCCTCTTTGACATTTTGGTGATGACCTCGACCTTCTCTGGGTCAACAGCAACACCGTCACTGTCAACGATGTGTCCGAGAAACTTCACAGATCTCCGCAACAGATGGCATTTTTTTGGACTCAACTTTAGATTGTGCTCCCGTAGCCTCTGGAAAACAACCTCTAATCTGCTGAGGGCCTGCTGTTCATTGGGGGCAAATATCAAGAGATCATCTAGGTAGCACAAGAGACTGCTGAAGTTAAGATCGCCAAAGATACTCATCATCATCCTCATGAAGGACGCTGGACTGTTGCAAAGCCCCTGTGGCATTCTGTTATACTCGTGCAGGCCTAATGGTGTTGTGAAGGCGGTATACTTTTTTGTCCTCCTCATGCATGGACAAGTTATAAAATCCAGACGTGAGGTCCATGGTGCTGAAGACAGCATTACCGCCAAGGGCAGCCAAGCAGTCCGATTGATGGGGCAAAGGATGAGCATCCTTGATAGTTCTTGCATTCAGCCATCGAAAGTCTGTGCATATCCGGAGGTCGCCATTTTTCTTCCAAACCATCACGAGTGGAGAAGCATATTCACTCATTGATTTCCGTATGATTTCCTGTTCCTCCATCTCGGTGAGAACTTGGCGCAGCTTTTGATAGTGGGCTGGCGGCACTCTGCGATATGGAAGACGGAAGGGACGGTCGTCAGTGAGGCGGATCCTATGGGCAAAGCCCTTGGCTTCTCCACAGTCAAGATTATGCTTTGAAAATATATCCTGATATTTCTCCAGCAATGTCACAAGTTGGAGCTTGGTGGAGGGGCTCGCTTCACAATGATCAATATCGACATTTCCTAGACCAGACTTCTGCAGTCTGTCTTTCAGGTCACCGTTGTCGTCCTGTTTCACATGAGTCACTCCAACAGAGCCAGCATCACTCTGACAGGAACCCTGGAACAGTGTGAGATCTTCAGCTGCAACACAAGTAGAGACGTCCGCAAGCTTGCTGTTCCTTTTCAGTGTGAGTGGTTTGTCTGAGATATTAGTGACTTTCATGGGAGTCCAGCCATCTCCCCATAGCGGTGTTACCACTCTCCCCACCATAATGCCCCGAGGCACACACCTGGAGGTTGTAGGCTCCACCATAACTGTACTCCCAGGTGACTTGGGTATATTACTTGGCAGTCTTCCCCACAGCAGGTACTCTTGTTTGGGAAGGAGAGTCACCGCCTGAGTTAGCTTCACTGTCCCTACTTTTCCTGGGACATCTTCACCCCTCCATCTTGTGAGACTGGTCATCATTTCTAGAAACTGTTCGCCATCTGGAGACCCTTTTGTGTTGCTCGAGATAAGTGTCCAATAACTGTTCTCGTTTTTCAGCTGATGCAGTACACGTTTCAACATGTTGGTGCCTACTATTATGTCGTCTTTCTGACCAGTGATCACCAGAACTGGGACCATGCACTTCACCCCATACAGACTTAGTTCCATGTCATACATGCACTTGGGGCGCACTTGTACTCCTCCACAGCCAACAAGGATGATATGCTGTGAGAGTTCTTGATGTGGGGTCAAGACGCTATCCGATAGTAGTCTCTGCTCTGCCTCTTCACTTATCGTGCAGGCCATTGAGCCTGTATCGAGAGCCCTTGCAACTGAGCACAGCCATTAACTGTCACCGGTGCGTGAAATAACTCACTGAACGTCTCAACTCTGTGAATATTCTGAACAATTACCGTGCAATTATCAGACATTGCTTTACAGACATTGACATACATCTCCTTCAATTCTTCACTTTCTTCAAGGGTTGAATCTTCAACGCTCACACATCCCCTTTCCGTATGTGAGCTATCTAGTTTAAACTGGCTCCACCTTGCTCAGAGTTAGGTGATGTGTGCGTTAACTGTGGCTGAGCGTTAATTCTTGGCCGGCGTTGTTGGCATTCTCTCTTCCAGTGGCCGGGCTTGTAACAGCCCATACAGAGGTTCGCCTGTCTACAGTGTGCAGTAGTTGAATGTTCGGCAGACTGACAGACTTTACATCTACTCTGAACAATGGCTGCTGGCCCCCTGCTTGGTGGCACAACTGCTGTTGTGTGTGCCGTCTGCTCTAGCACACGGTCCAGCAAGCCAATGAGAGACTGCATGCAGATGCTCTCTGTCTGAGGAGAGGATGGAAGCCCCATTGCCTTTGGGTAACCAGTAAGGTCTGTTGGGTTTTCAGCAGCGACTGTCTCTGTGGTTAATGCCTGAGCATGTGCACCAATGTTCTTTGGCCGATAAGATTTGGCTTGACACATTGTTCTAGCCTCTCTCTGATGTTCAACGAGGTGTTCATGAATCTCATTTGCTGTCCACTTTTCAGCTGTTTTGCACTTTAGGACACTTGCAAGAGCGGGGTCGGGACAGTGTTTCACCAGCATCATTGTGACTTCGTGAGAGGGGTCCTCAATGTTTCGCCCCTGCCTTCTCAGACACTCATCTGCGACATCCACAGCCTTGTTCAAGCGTATCCAATAGTCCATGGGACTTTCTCCAGCCAGAGGAAGTGTGTTATAGAAATCTGCTAAAGGCATAGAGGAGTAGGTTAACTCACTGAAATGTTGTTTCAGAATATCAAAGACGAGCTTGGAGTTCTCAGCTGGCTGCAGCGATGGCATACTGCGCAGGGTAACTTTAACAATGTCTCTAGCCTTTCCCATTAGTCTTGACATTATCTCCTGGGAGTGCTCTTGCGGGTGTACACCCCTCTTATTCAGGTAAACGCTCATAATCTCTTCCCACTCATGCACTGTGTGTTTGTCTGTTCCATCACCCCTGAAGTACGGCGGCTCTTTGACATCTGTCTTCATGACTAACTTTACTCCTGTCATGTTCAAATCAGACTGTCCATATCCTAAGTTCAGGCTAGGCGTAGGAGTGGTTTGGTTATCTGCACTACCAACAGATCTCTGTAATTGGCTAGCAATGTTCTCTCCTATTTCATGAGCTAACTGTGTGATGAGACTCCCTAGGTCTGCAGAACTCACATGTGAACTAGACACTGGCTGACGTGGAGAACGTTCATCTGTTTGGGTGTGAGTGTATGAAAATGCAGGACAACCCACTGAACTAACGCTGCTTGCAATGTCTGGAGCATCTCCTAAGCTACGCATGTGTGGTGCGGGGAATATTCATCAGTGCGTAAGCGTGTGGACGAGAGTACAGGTCTGCCTAGTATACCAGCACCCCTAACCGGCGTGCTCTCCACCATACTCATAAACCTGCCCCTCCCCAGGCTTACCCCTGCAGCATCTCCAACACTAAATGGTGTCTGCGCATCCTTGCCATCAGCCATTTTTTTTTTTTTAAATAGAAAGTTGTAATAGACTATGGTAATGATATGTGAATCACCAGAACATGTGAATATGAAAAAAAAATTGTACAATGATAGAAGTAGCTGAGGTAAGCAATTAAGAGCTACAATTTACACATTAATGTTTGCCCTTATACTTGTCAACGTTCCGAAGAGGTTCCTACTCGTCACAGCAACCACCGGCGATCACCCTGGCGATGATCTGAAGCGAAGATATCCGGGTCACGGCACCAATGTAGCCGGCTCGGTCTGCTCGTTGCCGACTACTGCGTTGTGTTCCGGTGCACTGAAGACAACACACTGGCGTACTTGAAGGCACTTTATTGTGTACAACTCCCTCAATCTGTTCAACATCAAAGAGAGAAAATGTTCAAAACTCTACCCTCGACCAGAATCCGCCTCTCCCAGCCGAGTACAATGCAGACTCAGTATAATCACATTCAAAAATACAAGGAATAAAATACAACATCATTGGAAAATAAACATTGCATCTGGGGTATATCTTATGTATGTGTCATATTCACGTTATCTCTGCCAAAAACTCTGAGCTTTTAGCCTTTACATAATACTGTGCAACATGACATAAACCATCTTTCAAATAGGTAGTACATACAGTAATATGCACGAAGCAACATGTAATCCTTCACATTTGAGCTTTTCAGTGCCATTAAACACTAATCAATACATGAAAACATTTTAAATGAACACATTTTTAACCTGATATAGGGAATACATACCTGTTCAACATCAAAGAGAGAAAATGTTCAAAACTCTACCCTCGACCAGAATCCGCCTAACATAAAAAGAACAACGTGGGCTTCGTCACAAGAGGATAGAATGATGATTGCTAACTTACAGCTAAACAGAACACGAGGTTAGCTAAGTTAGCAATTTCTCAACTCTCAAAAATGTCTAAATTCACGACACAGCTTGATTAAATGTACGTACACTCATCATATAATATACATACAAGTTACTATGTGCACTGAAACGTTTTAGTTTTAACAGGTATATCAAGTTTATGTCACGCCCGAAGTGAACACGTACCTCTCCCAGCCGAATACAATGCAGACTGAGAAAAGCATGACCTCCCTCCGCATATAACCAAACCAACTCTAGAGGGCGCACTTACACAATTAAACTCTCCCAATATCTGTAAACTACACAAAATGCTGAACAATACAATATTTTGGTGAAATCAACTCACAAAATAAAATAAAAAATAGAAAATGAACGGTTGCAAAAATCTGTAATTCTTTGACCTGTTACACTTGCCTGTGAGGGGAACGGCACCTCCGTACCTTCAGGCTCTGATCAGTCCCTACACCCAAACGAGGGCATTGCGTTCATCCACCTCTGGCCTGCTGGCCCCCCTACCTCTGCGGAAGCACAGTTCCTGCTCAGCCCAGTCAAAGCTATTCGCTGCTCTGGCACCCCAATGGTGGAACAAGCTCCCTCACAACGCCAGGACAGCGGAGTCACTCACCACCTTCCGGAGACACTTGAAACCCCACCTCTTTAAGGAATACCTGGGATAGGATAAAGTAATCCTTCTACCCCTCCTTACCCCACCCCACCCCCCAAAAAAACATATTGTAAAGTGGTTATCCCACTGGCTATAAGGTGAATGCACCAATTTGTAAGTCGCTCTGGATAAGAGAATCTGCTAAATGACGTAAATGTAAATGTAAATGTCATGCTCAACATGAGCTCCTGATTTATTTCTGTTTTTTTTTGTTTTTAGAAAACTCAAATCTAAAAAGAATTCAAGACAAGAAGTGATGAACAACAACTGTATTAAATCAGAATAGAAAAAAAAGTAACTTTGCGCCTCAAATTAAGAAGTTTTGACTCTCGCTAGCTAGCTACACAACAAAAACCTAGCCAGCAGGCTAACAAGCCAGCCAGAAAATTTAGCTAGAAACAAACCTAGCAAGGGGAGTTAATACAACTACATAAAACGACCAAACTGAGTGAGTAAATCAAAAAGGAGCACGGACTCTAACTTTAAACATATCTTCTGTTTTTGTGTGTGAAGATTTTTCACTATTTTTCCTGGTTTTTGAGCTAAACAGGAGCTAGCTAGCAACAGCAGCAGACAAACAAAACTGGTTGCCATGGCAACGGTGCAGCAGAACAGAGCAGCAGCAGCAGTAGTAGCAGAGTCCACAGGCACCATGTCCCCACTCCCCCTCAGCGCTGAGTCCATTCTCTACCCTCCAGAGTCCAAAAATGACACAACGAGGAAAGCTTTTAAACAGAAACTACTAAAGGGGAGGCCAGAAACCCTTTTCACAGACCTCTACAAAAACGGTGATGTGAGTAATCTCATCTTTCTCACTGACCAGCCAAATGCATGGTGCTCAGCATTCTGCTCTCACTACCCATCCATAAAGAAAGAGGGAATCTGTAATGGGTGGAAGCTGAAAGTCAAAGAGACAGACGACCCTGACAGCACCATGATAACAATCAACCTCTACAAGACTGGGACTGTCATGGTGCAAAGTAACCTTAGGCTGTTTGAAACAGACTTTCAGACCATTAAGGAGAGAGCAGAGAGAGAGAAGGACACCACCAGTGACATGCCCTCCCACAAAACAAACTCCACCAGCACCACCCTCAACCCCACTATCCCCACCCAAAAAGGCACATCCAGCACCTCTCTTCCCACCATAGTGGAGGACACGCCCCAGGAGGAGAGCGACCCCCTCAGTGCAGAGCAGGCTCAGGCCCTCCTCACCACCATGGCTGCCATGAAGGATCAGTTCACCAAACTGGAGGGGGAGGTGGTCCTGCTCAGGGAGAGTGTGAGTAAACAGCAACCAGACATCCACACCTTAGAGGAGCTCCTAACCAAGGTGCGGACAGAGCAGGACAGCAGCCTTGCAACACAGCTGAAAGAAGTTCAGCAAGAGAGAGACGGACTCAAGAGAGAGCTGGCTGATCTAACAAAGGAGGTGAGAGAGCTCCAAAAAGACAGGCAGAGCAGTAATAACAAGCTGACCACACTAAGAGAGGAGCTGCAGGAGAGAAAGAGAACAGAGGACAGGCTGCAGGAGCAGCTAGATCACCACTCTATGACCTTCCCTCACACAGCAGAGGAGCCCACCTCAACCAGCCAGGCCTCCCCAGCCCTGCCGGCTGCATGCCTCCCCCCCAGCCCATAGAACAGCCTCCCACTGACAGCGGAACTGGCACAGACCAGCCACACCCCAGCTCCAACACCCACCAACCCCAACCCTACCCCCTCCAGTCCAGAAGAAACACTGGCTGAGATTGTCCTGTTGATGGACTCAAATGGGAAGTTTGTTCAGGAGAATAAAAATTTCCTAGACACAAAACGAGAAAGGTGTGGTGCCCAACAACGCAGAGTGCCATGGCGCTGCTTGATAAGGCCCAGCTCGGGTCGCCAAGCCACATAATCATACACACCGGAAGCAACGAACTGTGTGCTCAGCAGGAGAGGGTGGCGACTTCACTACAGGGAGTGATTGAGAAGGCCTCCGCAATATTCCCCAACTCAAGAATCGTGGTGTCAACCCTTCTACAGAGGAAGGACTTCCACTCAATGCCCACCACAGCCAGCGCAGCACAGACCACCCCAGCCCAGCTTCAGACCCACCCAGACGAGGCCTAACACCCCCATCCCCCCCACCGCAGACCCACACCTGGAGGAGCCACAGCCCGGCAGGCAGAGCTATGCACAAGCTGTGAGAGGAGCAACTGGCCCAGCCCCCACCAACGAAATGAGTGACATCAAACAAATGCTGAATCTACTATGCTCACACGTGATAGGCCGAGGGTCATGGTAAGATGAGCACAATAACTCCACCATCCTCACACTACATCCACCCAAGTGGCATGACACAAATACTATCTTAAATGATAAACAAATCACATTTGCATAATAAGAGTTTAGGTTAATTGAAAAATCCTATTTTAATAGTTCTTGTTGGACTGTGAGTGTTTATTTCATTTTGAAGGTAAAGAAAAAACAGTTATGAAATCTTTTTACGTTGCATGTTGGAATTTACAAGGATTGCTTTTGGGCTAAAGAGGGCTAAAGAGCAGAAACCCAGACTTCCTTAAATAAATTGATGATGTTGATATTGTAGTACTACAGGAAACATGGTGCAGAGGTGATGTTTCCACTGGCTGTCCACTAGGTTATAGGGAGGTAATCGTACCATCCACCAAATTAAAAGGAATCACACAGGGCAGAGACTCAGGGGGAATGCTAATATGGTATAAATCTGAACTAACTAATTCAATCGAATTGATCAAAACAGGAGAATTCTTTATCTGGCTTAAAATCAACAAGGAGGCTATCTTAACAGATAACAACTTATTCCTCTGTGCTACATACATTCCCCCCTCAGAGTCACCCTACTTCAATGAAGAGAGTTTATCCATTCTAGAGGTGGAGATTAGTCACTTTCAGGCCCAAGGCAGTGTGCTGGTCTGTGGAGACCTGAATGCTAGAACAGCAGAAGAACTAGACATTATTAACAGTCATGGTGTCACGATCGTCGTACGGAATAGACCAAGGCGCAGCGTGATGAACGAACATGTTTATTTACCTTTAGTGATAAATACTGACAATGAACAAAACAACAAACGATTCGTAACGTCCTAGGTAACATAGACCAACACGGAACAAGAACCCACAACCACAAAGGGAAAAACAGACAGTTTAAATATGTTTCCCAATCAGAGACAACCAGCCCCAGCTGACACTCGTTGCCTCTGATTGGGAGTCACTCTAGCCAACATAGAAATAAACACAACTAGAACTCCCAACATAGAAATATAACACATAGAAAGAACACACCCTGGCTCAACATATAGAGTCCCAGAGCCAGGGTGTTACAGTACCCCCTAAAGGCGCGGACTGCGACCGCGCCTCAACTAGAGCAAAACAGGGGAGGGCTGGGTGGGCATTCCTCCTCGGCGGCGGTTCTGGCTCCGGTCTTGCCCACCACCCTCCAATAAACCCCCCATAGCGCCCCTGGTCCGGTCTGGCCCCGCTGGCTGGAGCTGAACTGGACTTAGCAGGAGCGGTTAGCTTCAGCTCCGTAGTGGAGCAGTTAAACCGGTACCTTACCAGGCACCGGTGACCCAGGCACGGGTTGTGCGGGACTGACGACGCGCACCCCTGGCTTGGTGCGTGGAGTAGGAACGGGCCGGACCGGGCTGACGATGCGCACCCCTGGCTTGGTGCGTGGAGCAGGGACAGGCCGGACCGGGCTGGCGACGCACACCGTAGGCTTGGTGCGAGAAGCAGGGACAGGCCGGACCGGGCTGGCGACGCACACCGTAGGCTTGGTGCGAGGAGCAGGGACAGGCCGGACCGGGCTGGCGACGCACACCGTAGGCTTGGTGCGAGGAGCAGGGACAGGCCGGACCGGGCTGGCGACGCACACCGTAGGCTTGGTGCGAGGAGCAGGGACAGGCCGGACCGGGCTGGCGACGCACACCGTAGGCTTGGTGCGTGGAGCAGGGACAGGCCGGACCGGGCTGTGGAGACGGATAGGAGACCTGGAGTGAAGAGCTGCCACAACCCGTCCTGGCTGAATGCCTACCTTCACACACTCTGTGTGAGGCATCAGCACAGGACGTACAGGGCTGTGTACCCGTACTGGCATAACAGCACGTGACACTGGCGCAGGATATCCGGGACCGAGGAGAGGCACTGGAGGCCACGAGCGCTGAGCCGGCACACTCCGTCCTGGCTGCATGCCCACCTTCGCACAACACGTGCGGGGTGCTCGCACAGGACGTACCGGACTATGCCGGACCACTCGTGGCACAGTGCGCAGCTCCGCATACCGCGGAACCTGCCCAGTCTCATGCTGCCATGCCTGAGTACGGAGAGTTGGCTCTGCTCTCCATCCAGGCTCCGCCAACCTGCCTTCTGGCCCCCAAAACCCGGTGGCCTCCTCTCCAAATCGCCCTGTGGCAGCCTCCTGCTGCCCAGCCGCCCATGCCATGTGCCCCCCCCTAAAAATGTTTTGGGGTTGCCTCTCGTCCGTCCGACGATGACACTGCTGACGCCGCTGCTCCTCTCTCGCCAGGGCCTTAATCCTAGCCCATGGCCCTTTGCCCCCGAGCATGTCCTCCCAGGACCACGATTTGCCCACCTGGGCCATCGCCAACCTCTCCATCTCCTTTCCCGGCGCTTCCTCCCATGTCCAGTCTGCCTGCTCCTGGACACACTGCTTGGTCCTTGTATGGTGGGTTCTTCTGTCACGATCGTCGTACGGAATAGACCAAGGCGCAGCGTGATGAACGAACATGTTTATTTACCTTTAGTGATAAATACTGACAATGAACAAAACAACAAACGATTCGTAACGTCCTAGGTAACATAGACCAACACGGAACAAGAACCCACAAACACAAAGGGAAAACAGACAGTTTAAATATGGCTCCCAATCAGAGACAACCAGCCCCAGCTGACACTCGTTGCCTCTGATTGGGAGTCACTCTAGCCAACATAGAAATAAACACAACTAGAACTCCCAACATAGAAATATAACACATAGAAAGAACACACCCTGGCTCAACATATAGAGTCCCAGAGCCAGGGTGTTACACATGGGGACAAACACCTACCGGGAAGCAACAAGCTTTCCCTCCTCACATACCCCCCCAGAAACAACTATGACAAAGTGAAAAACAAAAATGGAGTACAGCTCCTGAAGCTCTGTCGAACACTGTCTGTACATAGTTAATGGTAGGCTAAGAGGGGACACTTTTGGTAGTTACACCTACAGCTCATCTGGATCTGGATGTAATTGAGGAATCCATAGAATCAAACCACTTCTGGGAGAATAGGAATAAATTAAACAAACCTCATAATGAGGAATTGGCTATCCAAAATGGGGATATGTGGAGAAATCACTTTGCAAACCTCTACAGCAATATAACAAAAAGCCCAGAACAACAAGGCCTGTGGTGCTGATGGTATTTTAAACGAAATGATCAAATATACAGACCACAAATTCAAATTGGCTATACTCAAACTCTTCAACATTATCCTAACTGCAGGTATTTTCCCCGATATTTGGAACCAAGGATTGATCACACCAATTTATAAAAATTGAGACAAATTTGACCCAAATAATTACAGAGGAATTTGCGTTAACAGCAACTTGGGGAAAATTCTCTGCAGTATCATAAACAGCAGACTACATCATTTACTTGATGAACACAACGTCCTAAGCAGAAGCCAGATTGGATTTGTAAAAAATTATCGTACAACAGACCACATTTACACCCTCCACACTCTAATTGACAAACAAGTAAACCAAAACAAAGGCAAAATCTACTCGTGTGTTGTAGACTTCAAGAAAGCATTTGATTCAATTTGGCACGAAGGTCTTTTTTACAAACTAATAGAAAGTGGTATTGGAGGGAAAACATATTATGTTATTAAATCAATGTACACTAAAAACAAATGTGCGGTTAAAATCGTCAACAAGCAAACAGACTTCTCTCAGGGATGTGGAGTGAAACAGGGCTGCCCAATAAGTCCAACACTATTTAACATCTACATTAATGAATTGGCAAAAACATTAGAAGAATCGGCAGCACCTGGTCTCAACCTAGAAAACACTGAAATCAAGTGTCTGCTGTACGCAGATGACTTGGTGCTACTGTCTCCCACTAAAGAGGGGTTACAGCAGCATCTAGATCATCTGCACAGGTTCTGTCAGACCTGGGCCCTGACCGTTAATCTAAAAAAAACGAATATGATGATATTCCAAAAAAAGTACGGAAATCAGGATGACAAATATAAATTCTATTTGGACACAGTTCTATTAGAACACATCAGAAATTACACGTATCTAGGACTAAATATCAGCAACACAGATAGCTTTCACATGGCTGTGAATGAGCTGAGAGACAAAGCAAGAAGAGCATTCTATGCCATTAAAAGGAATATTAAAATCGAAATTCCTTCCAATCAGTTATAGAACCAATTGCTCTATATGGCAACGAAGTTTGGGGTCCGCTCTCTTTACCAAATGGGACAAACATCCAATTGAAATACTGCATGCAGAGTTTTACAAGACTGTATTGCAAGTGCAATGAAAAACTCAAAATAACGCATGTAGAGCAGAATTGGGCCAATACCCCCTCCTTATTCGAATAGAAAAAAGAGCCATCAAATTTTACAACCATCACACAGCTCTACTATGTCAAGAGATGAAACAAGAGAAGAGTCCCCTCAGCCAGCTGGTTCTGAGGCTCAGTTCACTAACCAAAACCAATCTCATAGAGCCTCAGGACAGCGCTCAGAAAATCTGGCCCAACCAAATCATCACAAAGCAAAAAGAAAAATATATCACCTATTGGAAAGATACCACAAAAAATCGCAGAGCGGAAGTGGAAAAAGTCGCAGGTGCATTATGATATTCTGAGAGAGCAACTTGGCATATACAACAAGGCAATTAGAAATGCCAGAAGGGCTAATTTTTCTAACTTGATCACTATTAAATCAGAATAATTAGAGAGCGCTCTTACCGACCATTGATGGCCTGATAAAATCCTGCCCCCTCAAACCCACGTGAACTTTCCTCCACATCTAGATGTGATGAGATGAGTATCAGTGAAGCAAGAGCTGATGAGAAGGTTGATGATATGTACCCTAGTCTACCACGTTGACACAGACATGCTCAGGAAAATGATATCACAACTTAAGCCTTCTACTGGCCTTCACAATCCTATCCTGACTTCTTCAAAACAGTTTTTAATTGCATATCTGAAGAAGTGCAAGCTATTGTTAATCACTCCCTGTTCACGGACACTTTCCCCACTGCACTAAAGACTGCTATGGTGAAACCCCTTCTAGATTCTTCAGCTCTTAGCAATTCTCGGCCAATCTCCAACATTCCATTCTTAAGCAAAATTCTGAAGTGCCAACTATATTTTTGAAAAATCCAATCTGGTTTTCGTGGCCACCACAGCACAGAGACCGCCTTAGTTAAAGTAGTAAATGATCTTAGAGCCAACACAGATGCCAAACAGCTCTCTGTCCTTGTACAGTAGCTTGCGAAAGTATTCACCCCCTTGTCATTTTTCCTATTTTGTTGCCTTACAACCTGGAATTAAAATAGATTTTTGGGGGGGTTTGTATAATTTGATTTACACAACATGCCTACCACTTTGAAGATGCAAAATGTTTTTTATTGTGAAACAAACAAGAAATAAGACTAAAAAAATTAAAACTTGAGCGTGCATAACTATTCACCCCAAAAGTCAATACTTTGTAGAGCCACCTTTTGCAGCAATTACAGCTGCAAGTCTCTTGGGGTATGTCTCTATAAGCTTGGCACATCTAGCCACTGGGATTGTTGCCCATTCTCCAAGGCAAAACTGCTCCAGCTCCTTCAAATTGGATGGGTTCCGCTGGTGTACAGCAATCTTTAAGTCATACCACAGGTTCTCAATTGGAATGAGGTCTGGGCTTTGACTAGGCCATTCCAAGACATTTAAATGTTTCCCCTTAAACCACTCGAGTGTTGCTTTAGCAGTATGCTTAGGGTCATTGTCCTGCTGGAAGGTGAACCTCCGTCCCAGTCTCAAATCTCTGGAAGACTGAAACAGGTTTCTCTCAAGAATTTCCCTGTATTTAGCGCCAACCATCATTCCTTCAATTCTGACCAGTTTCCCAGTCCCTGCCGATGAAGAACATCCCCACAGCATGATGCTGCCACCACCATGCTTCACTGTGGGGATGGTGTTCTCGGGTGATGAGAGGTGTTGGGTTTGCGCCAGACATAGCGTTTTCCTTGATGGTCAAAAAGCTCAATTTTAGTCTAATCTGACCAGAGTACCTTCTTCCATATCTTTCGGGAGTGTCCCACATGCCATTTTACAAACACCAAACGTGTTTGCTTATTTTGTTCTTAAAGCAATGGCTTTTTTCTGGCCACTCTTCCGTAAAGCCCAGCTCTGTGGAGTGTATGGCTTAAAGTGGTCCTATGGACATATACTCCATTCTCCGCTGTGGAGCTTTGCAGCTCCTTCGGGGTTATCTTTGGTCTCTTTGTTGCCTCTCTGATTATTTGCCCTCCTTGCCTGGTCCGTGAGTTTTGGTGGGCGGCCCACTCTTGGCAGGTTTGTTGTGGTGCCATATTCTTTCCATTTTTTTATAATGGATTTAATGGTGCTCCGTGGGATGTTCAAAGTTTCAGATATTTTTTTTTATAAACCAACCCTGATCTGTACTTCTCCACAACTTTGTCCCTGACCTGGTTGGCGAGCTCCTTGGTCTTCATGGTGCCTCTTGCTTGGTGGTGCCCCTTGCTTAGTGGTGTTGCAGACTCTGGGGCCTTTCAGAACAGGTGTAAATATACTGAGATCACGTGACATATCATGTGACACTTAGATTGCACAAAGGTGGACTTTATTTAACTAATTATGTGACTACTGAAGGTAATTGGTTGCTCCAGATCTTATTTAGGGGCTCCATACCAAAGGGGGTGAATACATATGCACGCACCACTTTTCCACTTGTTTCATTTCCATTCACCAATTTGGACTATTTTGTGTATGTCCATTACATGAAATGTACAGGTTGTAATGTAACAAAATAGGAAAAACGCCAAGGGGGATGAATACTTTTGCAAGGCACTGTACTACATGGCTATAAATATATAAATATAAACTTAAACATTCCCTTCTTGGAGAGAGAGAGAAACTAATTACATGGATTGACAAAGGTTCAAGATTATTGGCACCTTCTCTCTCCAGCCTTGTGTGAGAATCTGCCAGGCTGAGACCTTAACAGATCAGGTCGTAAATTACTCTGTGCATGAGCAAGCTCCAAGAACTGTCTAGTTAAAGAGCGGCAGTAAAATAAAATAACAGTAGAGAGGCTATATACAGGGGTACCGGTACTGAGTCAATGTGATGGGGGCACCGGTTAGTTGAGGTAATTGAGGTAATATGTACAGTTGAAGTCGGAAGTTTACATACACCTTAGCCAAATACATTTAAACTCAGTTTTTCACAATTCCTGACATTTAATCCTAGTAAAAATTCCCTGTCTTAGGTCAGTTAGGATCACCACTTTATTTTAAGAATGTGAAATGTTAGAACAATAGTAGAGAGAATGATTTATTTCAGGTTTTATTTCTTTCATCACATTCCTAGTGGGTCAGAAGTTTACATACACTCAATTAGTATTTGGTAGCATTGCCTTTAAATTGTTTAACTTGAGTCAAACATTTTGGGTAGCCTTCCACAAGCTTCCCACAATAAGTTGGGTGAATTTTGGCCCATTCCTCCTGACAGAGCTGGTGTAACTGAGTCAGTTTTCTAGGCCTCCTTGCTCGCACACGCTTTTTCAGTTCTGCCCACACATTTTCTATAGGATTGAGGTCAGGGCTTTGTGATGGCCACTCCAATACCTTGACACTGTTGTCCTTAAGCCATTTTGCCACAACTTTGGAAGTATGCTTGGGGTCATTGTCCATTTGGAAGACACATTTGCAACCAAGCTTTAACTTCCTGACTGATGTCTTGAGATGTTATTAAATATATCCACATAATTTTCCTTCCTCATGATGCCATCTATTTTGTGAAGTGCACCAGTCCCTCCTGCAGCAAAGCACCCCCACAGAATGATGCTGCCACCCCCCTGCGCAGTGGTCTAAGGCTAGCTGTGCCACTAGAGATCCTGGTTCGAGTCCAGGCTCTGTCGCAGCCGGCCACGACTGGGAGGCCCATGGGCGGCGCACAATTGGTCCAGCGTCGTCCAAGGTAGGGGAGGGTTTGGCCGGCAGGGATGTGGGTTTGTTTCCCACGGGGGGCCAGTATGAAAAAATTAATAAAGAACATGTATGCATTCACTAACTGTAAGCCACTCTGGATAAGAGCGTCTGCTAAATGACTAAAATGTAAATGTAAATGTAAAATGTTGGGATGGTGTTCTTCGGCTTGCAAGCATCCCCCGTTTTCCTCCAAACATAACGATGGTCATTATGGCCAAACAGTTCTATTTTTGTTTCATCAGACCAGAGGACATTTCTCCAAAAAGTACGTTCTATGTCCCCATGTGCAGTTGCAAACCGTAGTCTGGCTTTTTTATGGCGGTTTTGGAGCAGTGGCTTCATCCTTGCTGAGTGGCATTTCAGGTTATGTCGATATAGGACTAGTTTTACTGTGGATATAGATACCTTCGTACCTGTTTCCTCCAGCATCTTCACAAGGTCTTTTGCTATTGTTCTGGGATTGATTTGCACTTTTGGCACCAAAGTACGTTCATCTCTAGGAGACAGAACGCGTCTCCTTCCTGAGTGGTATGATGGCTGCGTGGTCCCATGGTGTTTATACTTGCGTACTATTGTTTGTACAGATGAACGTGGTACCTTCAGGCGTTTGGAAATTGCTCCCAAGGATGAACCAGACTTGTGGAGGTCTACAATTTCTGAGGTCTTGGCTGATTTCTTTTGATTTTCCCATGATGTCAAACAAAGAGGCACTGAGTTTGAAGGTAGGCCTTGAAATAGATCCACAGGTAGCTTAGTGGTTAAGAGCATTGTGCCAGTAACCGAAAGGTTGCTGGTTCTAATTGCCGAGCCGACTAGGTGAAAAATCTGTTGATGTGCCCTTGAGCAAGGCACTTAACCCTAATTGCTCCAGTAAGTCACTCTGGTTAAGAGTGTCGACAAAAATGTAAAATGTACACCTCAAATTATGTCATTTAACCTATCAGAAGCTTTTAAAGCCATGACATCATTTTCAAGCTGTTTAAAGACACAGTCAACTTAGTGTATATAAACTTCTGACCCACTGGAATTGTGATACAGTGAATTATAAGTGAAATAATCTGTCTGTAAACAATTGTTGTAAAAATTACTTGTGTCATGCACAAAGTAGATGTCCTAACCGACTGTCACGCCCTGGCTCTGGGGACAATGTTATGTTGAGCCAGGGTGTGTAATTCTATGTTTGATTTTTCTATGTTGGTCTGAGTGACTCCCAATCAGAGGCAACGAGTGTCAGCTGGGTGTCTCTGATTGGGAGCCATATTTAACTGTCTGTCTTTCACGTTGTGTTTGTGGTTTCTTGTTCGTGTTGGTGTGTGTTTAACCATAGACGTCACGTTTTTCGTTTGTTGTTTGGATCGTGTGATCATTTAATAAATATAATATGTTCACCCGCAACGCTGCGCCTTGGTCTCTCCATGACGATCGTGACAGACAGTTAAATATGGCTCCCAATCAGAGACACCCAGCTGACACTCGTTGCCTCTGATTGGGAGTCACTCAGACCAACATAGAAAAATCAAACATAGAATTACACACCCTGGCTCAACATAACATTGTCCCCAGAGCCAGGGCGTGACAGTACCCCCCCCTAAAGGCGCGGACTCCGACCGCGCCAACTAAATCCCACAGGGGAGGGACCGGGTGGGCACTCCGCCTAGGCGGCGGATCCGGCTCCGGACATGACCCAGGCACGGGTTGTGCTGGACTGACGACGCACACCCCTGTCTTGGTGCGTGGAGGAGGAACGGGCCTTACCAGGTTGACGACGCACACCGTAGGCTTGGTGCGTGGAGCAGGGACAGGCCGGACTGGGCTGACGAAGCACACCACTGACTTGGTGCGGGGAGCAGGAACGGGCCGAGCCGGGCTGACGAAGCGCACCACTGCCTTGGTGCGGGGAGCAAGAATGGACCGGACCGGGCTGACGAAGCGCACCACTGACTTGGTGCGGGGAGCAGGAATGGACCGGACCGGGCTGACGAAGCGCACCACTGACTTGGTGCGGGGAGCAGGAATGGGCCAGACCGGGCTGACGACGCGCACCACTGACTTGGTGCGGGGAGCAGGAATGGGCCGGACCGGGCTGACGACGCGCACCACTGACTTGGTGCGGGGAGCAGGAATGGGCCGGACCGGGCTGACGACGCGCACCACTGACTTGGGGCGGGGAGCAGGAATGGGCCGCGCCCGGGCTGACGAAACGCACCACTGACTTGGTGGGAGTGGCAGGAACAGGCCGGACCGTACTGGGAACACACACCACTGGCCCTACTTGAGGATCAGGAACAGGCTGGACCGGACTGGCAACACACGCCAGTACCTCTCGCCGTGCCTCTACAACCTCCTTCCCCCTGGTGACCAGTGACTCCCGTAACCTGGCGGCCTCCTCTGCCAACCCGCTGGACCGCTCTATCGCGGCCTCCTGCTGCCCCGACGTCGTGAGCCCCCCCCTAAAAATTTTCTGGGGGTCTCTCCTCCCCGTGGGCCAGGCCTCCATCGTTCTCGCCCAACTCTCGCTCCTCTGTCTCCAACTCTCGCCATTCAGCTCCTCAATGGGCTTGACCCAGTCGAAGCTCCTCCTCAACTGGTCCCAAGTCCACCCTCTCTGCTCCTCACTAGGCTTGACCCAGTCGAGGCTGCCACGGAGATCTGCCAGCGATGGCTCCTGGACACGCTGCTTGGTCTGGTTCAGGTGGTTTCTTCTGTCACGATCGTCATGGAGAGACCAAGGCGCAGCGTTGCGGGTGAACATATTATATTTATTAAATGATCACACGATCCAAACAACAAACGAAAAACGTGACGTCTATGGTTAAACACACACCAACACGAACAAGAAACCACAAACACAATGTGAAAGACAGACAGTTAAATATGGCTCCCAATCAGAGACACCCAGCTGACACTCGTTGCCTCTGATTGGGAGTCACTCAGACCAACATAGAAAAATCAAACATAGAATTACACACCCTGGCTCAACATAACATTGTCCCCAGAGCCAGGGCGTGACAATCACATCTATAAACAGTCAACGTATTAATCATAACCTCGTATCATATCATCATTCTGAACAGTCGTAACCTCCTTGCATCTGCAAAAACCCGAGCATGATTCAGTACTACACAAATTGGTTTAATTATTTATTTACTAGCTAATTAAATAGGAACGTAGGATAAACACACACTCTGCACCGGTTATTGACTGGAGACTTAATACGCTGAAAACAGGTCCCTAGCAGAATGACAACAGGAAGTGTATAGGTGATGTTGTGCCCACTGTGACTATTAAAACCTACCCTAACCAGAAACCCGTGGATAGATGGCAGCATTCGCGCAAAACTGAAAGCGCGAACCACCGCATTTAACCATGGCAAGGTGACTGGGAATATGGCAGAATACAAACAGTGTAGCTACTCACTCCGCAAGGCAATTAAACTGGCAAAACATCAGTATAGAGACAAAGTGGAGTCGCAATTCAACGGCTCAGACACAAGACGTATGTGGCAGAGTCTACAGACAATCACAGACTACAAAATGTAAACCAGCCACGTCGCCGACACCGACGTCTCGCTTCCAAACAAGCTAAAAACCTTTTTTGCCTGTTTTGAAGATAACACAGTGCCACCGACGAGGCCCACTACCAAGGACTGTGGCCACTTCTCCGTGGCCGACGTGAGTAAGACATTTAAGCATGTTATCTCCCACAAGGCTGCCGGCCCAGACGGCATCCCTTGCCGCGTCCTCAGATCATGCGCAGACCATCTGGCTGGTGTGTTTACGGACATATTCAATCTTTCCCTTTCCCAGTCTGCTATTCCCACATGCTTCAAGATGGCCACCATTGTTCCTGTACCCAAGAAAGCAAAGGTAACTGAACTAAATGACTATCGCCCCGTAGCACTCACCTCTGTCATCATGAAGTGCTTTGAGAGACTAGTCAAGGATCATATCACCTCTACCTTACCTGTCACCCTAGACCCACTTCAATTTGCTTACCGCCCCAATAGATCCACAGACGATGCAATCGCCATCACACTGCACACTGCCCTATCCCATCTGGACAAGAGGAATACCTATGTAAGAATGCTGTTCATTGACTATAGCTCAGCATTCAACACCGTAGTACCCTCCAAGCTCATCATTAAGCTCGAGGCCCTGGGTCTGAACCCCGCCCTGTGCAACTGGGTCCTGGACTTCCTGACAGGCCGCCCCCAGGTGGTGAAGGTAGGAAACAACATCTCCACTTCGCTGATCCTCAACACTGGCGCCCCACAAGGGTGTGTGCTCAGCCCCCTCCCGTACTCCCTGTTCACCCATGACTGCGTGGCCAAGCACGCCGCCAACTCAATCATCAAGTTTGCAGATGACACAACAGTAGTAGGCTTGATTACCAACAATGACTAGACCGCCTACAGGGAGGAGGTGAGGGCTCTGGGAGTGTGGTGCTAGGAAAATAACCTCTCACTCAACGTCAACAAAACAAAGGAGATGATCGTGGACTTCAGGAAACAGCAGACGGGACCGCAGTGGAGAAGGTGGAAAGCTTCAAGTTCCTTGGCGTACACATCACAGACAAACTGAAATGGTCCACCAATGCAGACAGTGTGGTGAAGAAGGCGCAACAGAGCCTCTTCAACCTCAGGAGGCTGAAGAAATTCGGCTTGGCACCTAAAACCCTCACAAACTTTTACAGATGCACAATTGAGAGCATCCTGTCCGGCTGTATCACAGCCTGGTATGGCAAATGCACTACCCGCAACCGCAGGGCTCTCCAGAGGGTGGTGCGGTCTGCCCAACGCATTCCTGGGGGCAAACTACCCGCCCTCCAAGACACCTACAGCACCCGATGTCACAGGAAGGCCAAAAAGATAATCAAGGACATCGACCACCTGAGCCACTGCCTGTTCACCCCGCTATCATCCAGAAGGCGAGGTCAGTACAGGTGCATCAAAGCTGGGACCGAGAGAATGAAAAACAGCTTCTATCTCAAGGCTATCAGACTGTTAAATAGCCATCACTAGCACATTAGAGGCTGCTGCTGCCTATTGAAATCACTGGCCACTTTAAGAAATGGAACACTAGTCACTTTAATAATGTTTACATATCTTGGACTACTCATCTCATATGTATATACTGCATTATATTCTATAATATTATACTGTATCTTAGTCCATGCCGCTCTGTCATTGCTTGTCCATATATGTATTTCTTCTTAAATCCCATTCCTTACTAGTTTTGTGTGTATTGGGTATATGTTGTGAAATTGTTAGATATCACTTGTTAGATATTACTGCACTGTCGGAGCTAGAAGCACAAGCATTTCGCTACACCCGATATAACATCTGCTAAACACGTGTATGTGACAAATAAAATGTTATTTGATCTATACTGAACAAAAATATAAAACGCAACATGCAATAATTTCAATGATTTTACTGAGTTACAGTTCATATAAGGAAATCAGTCAATTGAAATAAATAAATTAGGCCCTAACCTATGGATTTCACATGACTGGGCAGGGGCCCAAGTGGGAGCCAGGCCCACCCATTGCAGAGCCAGGCCCAGCTAATCAAAATGAGTTTCTCCACAAAAGGGCTTTATTACAGACAAAAATACTCAGCTGTCGGGGTGGCTGGTCTCAGACGATACCGAAGGTGAGAAATGGTTTGTCGAGATCCCTGACCTCAACCCCATAAAACACCTTTGGGATGAATTGGAACGCCGACTGCGAGCCAGGCCTAATCCCCCAACATCAGTGAACGACCTCACTAATGCTCTTGTGGCTGAATGGAAGCAAGTCCCCACAGCAATGTTCCAACATCTAGTGGAAAGCCTTCCCAGAGGAGTGGAGGCTGTTATAGCAGCAAAGGGGGAACCAACTCCATATTAATGCCCATGATTTTAGAATGAGATGTTCAAATAGCAGGTGTCCACATACGTTTGGTCATGTAGTGGCGTTACAGTGAGGGAAAAAAGTATTTGATCCCCTGCTGATTTTGTACGTTTGCCCACTGACAAAGAAATGATCAGTCTATAAGTTTAATGGTAGGTTTATTTGAACAGTGAGAGACAGAATAACAACAACAAAATCCAGAAAAACGCATGTCAAAAATGTTATAAATTGATTTCCATTTTAATAAGGGAAATAAGTATTTGACCCCCTCTCAATCAGAAAGATTTCTGGCTCCCAGGTGTCTTTTATACAGGTAACGAGCTGAGATTAGGAGCACACTCTTAAAGGGAGTGCTCCTAATCTCAGCTTGTTACCTGTATAAAAGACACCTGTCCACAGAAGCAATCAATCAATCAGATTCCAAACTCTCCACCATGGCCAAGACCAAAGAGCTCTCCAAGGATGTCACGGACAAGATTGTAGACCTACACAAGGCTGGAATGAGCTACAAGACCATCGCCAAGCAGCTTGGTGAGAAGGTGACAACATTTCGTGCGATTATTCGCAAATGGAAGAAACACAAAATAACTGTCAATCTCCCTCGGCCTGGGGCTCCATGCAAGATCTCACCTTGGGGAGTTGCAATGATTATGACAACGGTGAGGAATCAGCCCAGAACTACACGGGAGGATCATGTCAATGATCTCAAGGCAGCTGGGACCATAGTCACCAAGAAAACAATTGGTAACACACTACGCCGTAAAGGACTGAAATCCTGCAGCGCCCGCAAGGTCCCCCTGCTCAAGAAAGCACATATACAGGGCCGTCTGAAGTTTGCCAATGAATGATTCACAGGAGAACTGGGTGAAAGTGTTGTGGTCAGATGAGACCAAAATCGAGCTCTTTGGCATCAACTCAACTCGCCGTGTTTGGAGGAGGAGGAATGCTGCCTATGACCCCAAGAACACCATCCCCACCGTCAAACATGGAGGTGGAAACATAATGCTTTGGGGGTGTTTTTCTGCTAAGGGGACAGGACAACTTCACCGCATCAAAGGGAAATCTTTGTACCGTCAAATCTTGGGTGAGAACCTCCTTCCCTCAGCCAGGGCATTGAAAATGGGTCGTGGATGGGTATTCCAGCATGACAATGACCCAAAACACACAGCCAAGGCAACAAAGTAGTGGCTCAAGAAGAAGCACATTAAGGTCCTGGAGTGGCCTAGCCAGTCTCCAGACCTTAATCCCATAGAAAATCTGTGGAGGGAGCTGAAGGTTCGAGTTACCAAACGTCAGCCTCGAAACGTTAATGACTTGGAGAAGATCTGCAAAGAGGAGTGGAACAAAATCCCTCCTGAGATGTGTGCAAACCTGGTGGCCAACTACAAGAAACGTCTGACCTCTGTGATTGCCAACAAGAGTTTTGCCATCAAGTACTAAGTCATGTTTTGCAGAGGGGTCAAATACTTATTTCCCTCATTAAAATGCAAATCAATTTATAACATTTTTGACATATTTTTTCTGGATTTTTTTATTGTTATTCTGTCTCTCACTGTTCAAATAAACCTACCATTAAAATTATAGACTGATCATGTCTTTGTCAGTGGGCAAACGTACAAAATCAGCAGGGGATCAAATACTTTTTTCCCTCACTGTTTATATACCCCACTTCAGGAGGAGTCTCCTCCTTTTCTCTAAACATTACATCTTTGTTGCTAGACAGGAAGTTAAGTGATGTGGGTAATAAACTGTTCCTTCCCCTTCATGTGACCTGACCTCGGCCCCCATTCCTCACTAATACTACTACATATAACCATTAACTTCAGGTGTATCAAGTATTTCAAATGACAAGCCAACAACTGAACCCAGACTGTGGCCCTTCTCCTGTCCATAGGATACCTGATGTCTAACAATACCATGTTCTGACAGAATGTAAACGTTCTGCATTCCCCTCTCTCCCTCAGTTACATGAATTAGGATATTTTATATTTCAAGTTTAGAACCCATCAATATATATCAAAATTAACATTTACCAGTTGAGTGTAGACACAAATATGAGATGGTTTTGTATTACAACTTTTCTGAAATACACTACATGACCAAAAGTATATGGACACCTGTTTGTCGAACATCTCATTCCAAAATCATGGGCATTAATTTGGAGATGTGCCCCCCCTTTGCTGCTATAACAGCCTCCACTCTTCTGGGAAGGCTTTACACTAGATGTTGGAACATTGCTGTGGGGACTTGCTTCCTTTCAGCCACAAGAGCATTAGTGAGGTTGGCCAATGATGTTGGGTTAGGCCTGGCTCGCAGTTGGCGTTCCAATTCATCCCAAAGGTGATCGATGGGGTTGAGGTTAGGGCTCTGTGCAGGCTAGTGAAGTTATTCCATACCGATCTCGACAAATCATTTGTGTATGAACCTCGCTTTGTGCACGGGGGCACTGTCATGCTGAAACAGCAAAGGGCCTTCCCCAAACTGTTGCCACAAAGTAGGAAGCACATAATCGTCTAGAATGTCATTGTATGCTGTAGCCTTAATATTTCCCTTCACTGGAACTATGGGGCCTAGCCCGAGCCATGAAAAACAGCCCCAGACCATTATTCCTCCTCCACCAAACTTTACAGTTGACACTATGCATTCGGGCATGTAGCGTTCTCCTGGCATCCGCCAAACCCAGATTAGTCCGTCGGACTGCCAGATGGTGAAGCGTGATTCATCACTCCAGAGAACGCTTTTCCACTGGCGTCGAGCTTTACACCACTCCAGTCGACGAACAGTTCTTGCGCTGACGTTGCTTCCAGAGGCATTTTGGAAGTCGGTAGTGAGTGCTTCAGACGGGCCTGGACATGTACTGGCTTAAGCAGGGGGACACGTCTGCACTGCAGGATTTGAGTCCCTGGCGGCGTAGGGTGTTACTGATGGTAGGCTTTGTTACTTTGGTCCCAGCTCTCTGCAGGTCATTCACTAGGTCCCCCCGTGTGATTCTGGGATTTTTGCTCACCGTTCTTGTGATCATTTTGACCCCACGGGGTGAGATCTTGCGTGGAGCCCCAGATCGAGGGAGATTATCAGTGGTCTTGTATGTCTTCCATTTCCTAATAATTGCTCCCACAGTTGATTTCTTCAAACCAAGCTGCTTACCTATTGCAGATTCAGTCTTCCCAGCCTGGTGCAGGTCTACAATTTTGTTTCTGGTGTCCTTTGACAGCTCTTTGGTCTTGGCCATAGTGGAGTTTGGAGTGTGACTGTTTGAGGTTGTGGACAGGTGTCTTTTATACTGATAACAAGTTCAAACAGGTGCCATTAATACAGGTAACGAGTGGAGGACAGAGGAGCCTCTTAAAGAAGAAGTTACAGGTCTATGAGAGCCAGAAATCGTGCTTGTTTGTAGGTGACCAAATGCTTATTTTCCACCATAATTTGCAAATAAATTCATTAAAAATCCTACAATGTGATTTTCTGGAATTTATTTTCTCAATTTGTCTGTCATAGTTGACGTGTACCTATGATGTAAATTACAGGCCTCTCTCATCTTTTTAAGTGGGAGAACTTGCACAACTGGTGGCTGACTAAATACTTTTTTCCCCCACTGTATCTATCACATCCACAACCGTTATGGATATCATGAGGCTGAAAAAGGACTGCCAATGAAAAGAGAGAAACCAATAGACCATATTAAACCTTGATGAAAGTTAGCTTTAAGGAGAAAGTTTCAAGATGATCCGATGTAAGGCGCCTGTTTTAGAAAAAACATTAATACATTTTTTTTTATGGATGTTACATAATACAGAGTGTCTGCTTTTCCCTGACCTAATGGTCCAGAAGCTTCTGCACGCGTTTCTTTACCTCTACTTTACACACAGGGTTTTTTTGTGGGCTATTTCCCTTCACATTTCTCAATCATGAACGATAATTCACGTTTTTCCAGTGAAACGTCCATGCAGCATCTGCATACCAACCCTTTTGATCTCAATCCGTTTCATATTCGTTTAGATCTTCTTGAGTTATACAGCGTTGTTTCGAAGTAGCCTACAGTGTTGATGTACAGTGAGCGAATTCTAGAGCAGATTGTGTTTAACTGTAGCATAGCCTCCCTGTGTATTTTGCCCAGTGGCGCTCGCTGTTGAGTTTTGGCCACGTGAGAGAAAAATGTGGTGGTGTTTTAGTCTTCCAGTAGCCTAACATTATACTATGCTATTATAATAGGTTCTGTTATGTAGAACACTATCATTATGTGATCTTAGACATTGATTCAGCTCAGATCTAACTTCATTAAACAAGCACCAACCTGCGTTCAGTACGTTTTTATACAATGCTGTACAGCAGGGATTCCCAAACACGGTCCTGGGCCCTGCTTCAAGCCACACCTCGCCAAACCCACCAAACAAGAGCAAACGTACCGAAAAGTCTGTTCAAGAACGTTTTGGGGAAACATGTCCGTGCAGTACAAAACGTTCAAGCGAACTGAACGCAACTGTTCACTACAAGTCGAACCGAGACTGCGGCTGTGTTCCGAGAGGATCAAAACTGCAACGTATCATGGGTCAATTGTGACTGACTGATGTACAAATAATAATGAGTCCATATTTATGTTGCAAGGTGATTTGTAGATCAGTCAGTCGGCAGTCGCCTGCAGTCTTCTTGATGCTCTCAAACATTGCCAGGGCATAGAGAATAAACACAAGCAGAGAAGCTTCGGGACCTTTACTCCAGGGGACAAAAAATGGTCAGAGAAAAGTTGGGTCAAGGCCTAAATAATACAGTGCTGTTGTTGCATTACAATTGCCAGTAGGCATAACAGTATCACCATGTGATAGGAAAACGCTGGTTCCATTTTGTAAAGTTGCTTTTGGTCATCGTGATTTATTATTTATTCAACTTGCCTGTTTTGCATTGTAGCCATTGTTGATTTGCGCTCCGATGCAGCTAGATTGATTATCTGTTCCCTATCGACAGAGGTGGTGCTTGCCCAGAATCTCACGAAGGTTTCATATCGAATTTAAATAAAGCTGTTTTATCGAGTTAAATGTGTATTGGCATGAAGTCAAAGTTTTTAGTTCTGTAGTTATCTTTTAAGTAGTTTCCAAATACTAATAAAGTCCAGATATTGGCAGACTAAATAGCCTTGGTTTCTCAAATGACTGCCTCGCCTGGTTCACCAACTACTTCTCAGATAGAGTTCAATGTGTCAAATCGGAGGGCCTGTTGTCGGGACCTCTGGCAGTCTCTATGGGGGTGCCACTGGGTTAAATTCTTGGGCCGACTCTTTTCTCTGTGTATATCAATGATGTCGCTCTTGCTGCTGGTGACTCTCAGATCCACCTCTACGCAGACGACACCATTTTGTATACATCTGGCCCTTCATTGGACACTGTGATAACAAATCTCCAAACAAGCTTCAATGCCATACAACACTCCTTCCGTGGCCTCCAACTGCTCTTAAACGCCAGTAAAACTAAATGCATGCTCTTCAATCGAACGCTGCTTGCACCCTCCCGCCCGACTAGAATCACCACTCTCGGTGGGTCTGACTTAGAATATGAGGACAACTACAAATACCTAGGTGTCTGGTTAGACCGTAAACTCACATTAAGCATCTCCAATCCAAAGTTAAATCTTGAATCGGCTTCCTATTTCGCAACAAAGCCTACTTCACTCATGCTGCTAAACTTGCCCCCGTAAAACTGACTATCCTACCGATCCTTGACTTCGGCGATGTCATTTACAAAATAGCTTCCAACACTCTACTCAGCAAATTGGATGTAGTCTATCACAGTGCCATCCGTTTTGTGACCAAAGCCCCATATACAGTTGAAGTCGGAAGTTTACATACACATATGTTGGAGTCATTAAAACTGGTTTTTCAACCACTCCACAAATTTCTTGTTAACAAACTATAGTTTTGGCAAGTCGGTTAGGGCATCTACTTTGTGCATGACACAAGTAATTTTTCCAACAATTGTTTACAGACAGATTATTTCACATCATTTGAGTCAATTGGAGGTGTACCTGTGGATGTATTTCAAGGCCTACCATCAAACTCAGTGCCATCTTTGCTTGACATCAAGGGAAAATCAAAAGAAATCAGCCAAGACCTCAGAAGAAAAATGTTGACCTCCACAAGTCTGGTTCATCCTTGGGAGCAATTTCCAAACGCCTGAAGGTACCACGTTCATCTGTACAAACAATAGTACACAAGTATAAACACCATGGGACCACGCAGCCGTCATACCGCTCAGGAAGGAGACGCGTTCTGTCTCCTAGAGATGAACATACTTTGGTGCGAAAAGGGCAAATCAATCCCAGAACAACAGCAAAGGACCTTGTGAAGATGCTGGAGGAAACAGGTACAAAAGTATCTATATCCACAGTAAAACGTGTTCTATATCGACATAACCCTAACCCTAACCTGAAAGGCTGCTCAGAAAGGAAAAAGCCACTGCTCCAAAACCGCCATAAAAAAGCAGACTACGGTTTGTAACTGCACATGGGGGGCAAAGATCATACTTTTTGGAGAAATGTCCTCTGGTCTGATGAAACAAAAATAGAACTGTTTGGCCATAATGACCATTGTTATGTTTGGAGGAAAAAGGGGAAAGCTTGCAAGCCGAAGAACACCATCCCAACCGTGAAGCACGGGGGTGGCAGCATCATGCTGTGGGGGGTGATTTGCTGCAGGAGGGACTGGTGCACTTCACAAAATACAGTGGGGAAAAAATGTATTTAGTCAGCCACCAATTGTGCAAGTTCTCCCACTTAAAAAGATGAGAGAGGCCTGTAATTTTCGTCATAGGTACACGTCAACTATGACAGACAAAATGAGAAAAAAAATCCAGAAAATCACATTGTAGGATTTTTAATGAATGTATTTGCAAATTATGGTGGAAAATAAGTATTTGGTCAATAACAAAAGTTTCTCAATACTTTGTTATATACCCTTTGTTGGCAATGACACAGGTCAAATGTTTTCTGTAAGTCTTCACAAGGTTTTCACACACTGTTGCTGGTATTTTGGCCCATTCCTCCATGCAGATCTCCTCTAGAGCGGTGATGTTTTGGGGCTGTCGCTGGGCAACACAGACGTTCAACTCCCTCCAAAGATTTTCTATGGGGTTGAGATCTAGAGACTGGCTAGGCCACTCCAGGACCTTGAAATGCTTCTTACGAAGCCACTCCTTCGTTGCCCGGGCAGTGTGTTTGGGATCATTGTCATGCTGAAAGACCCAGCCACGTTTCATCTTCAATGCCCTTGCTGATGGAAGGAGGTTTTCACTCAAAAGATCACGATACATGGCCCCATTCATTCTTTCCTTTACACGGATCAGTCGTCCTGGTCCCTTTGCAGAAAAACAGCCCCAAAGCATGATGTTTCCACCCCCATGCTTCACAGTAGGTATGGTGTTCTTTGGATGCAACTCAGCATTCTTTGTCCTCCAAACATGAAGAGTTGAGTTTTTACCAAAAAGTTATATTTTGGTTTCATCTGACCATATGACATTCTCCCAATCCTCTTCTGAATCATCCAAATGCACTCTAGCAAACTTCAGATGGGCCTGGACATGTACTGGCTTAAGCAGGGGGACACGTCTGGCACTGCAGGATTTGAGTCCCTGGCGGCGTAGTGTGTTACTGATGGTAGGCTTTGTTACTTTGGTCCCAGCTCTCTGCAGGTCATTGACTAGGTCCCCCCGTGTGGTTCTGGGATTTTTGCTCACCGTTCTTGTGATCATTTTGACACCACGGGGTGAGATCTTGCGTGGATCCCCAGATCGAGGGAGATTATCAGTGGTCTTGTATGTCTTCCATTTCCTAATAATTGCTCCCACAGTTGATTTCTTCAAACCAAGCTGCTTACCTATTGCAGATTCAGTCTTCCCAGCCTGGTGCAGGTCTACAATTTTGTTTCTGGTGTCCTTTGACAGCTCTTTGGTCTTGGCCATAGTGGAGTTTGGAGTGTGACTGTTTGAGGTTGTGGACAGGTGTCTTTTATACTGATAACAAGTTCAAAAAGGTGCCATTAATACAGGTAACGAGTGGAGGACAGAGGAGCCTCTTAAAGAAGAAGTTACAGGTCTGTGAGAGCCAGAAATCTTGCTTGTTTGTAGGTGACCAAATACTTATTTTCCACCATAATTTGCAAATAAATTCATTAAAAATCCTACAATGTGATTTTCTGGAAAAGAAATTCTCGATTTGTCTGTCATAGTTGACGTGTACCTATGATGAAAATTACAGGCCTCTCTCATCTTTTTAAGTGGGAGAACTTGCACAATTGGTGGCTGACTAAATACTTTTTTCCCCACTGTAGATGGCATCATGCGGAAGGAAAATTATGTGGATATATTGAAGCAACATCTCAAGACATCAATCAGGAAGTTAAAGCTTGGTCGCAAATGGGTCTTCCAAATGGACAATGACACCAAGCATACTTCCAAAGTTGGGGCAAAGTGGCTTAAGGACAACAAAGTCAAGGTATTGGAGTGGCCATCACAAAGCCCTGACCTCAATCCTATAGAAAATGTGTGGGCAGAACTGAAAAAGTGTGTGCGAGCAAGGAGGCCTACAAACCTGACTCAGTTACACCAGCTCTTTCAGGAGGAATGGGCCATAATTCACCCAACTTATTGTGGGAAGCTTGTGGAAGGCTACCTGAAACGTTTGACCCAAGTTAAACAATTTAAAGGCAATGCTACCAAATTCTAATTGAGTGTATGTAAACATCTGACCCACTGGGAATGTAATGAAAGATATAAAAGCTGAAATGAATCATTCTCTCTACTATTATTCTGACATTTCACATTCTTAAAATAAAGTGGTGATCCTAACTGACCTAAGACAGGGAATTTTTACTAGGATTAAATGTCAGGAATTGTGAAAAACTGAGTTTAAATGTATTTGGCTAAGGTGTATGTAAACTTCCGACTTCAACTGTACTACCCACCATTGTGACCTGTACGCTCTCGTTGGCTGGCCCTCACTACATATTCGTCGCCAAACCCACTGGCTCCAGGTCATCTATAAATCACTTCTAGGCAAATCCCTGCCTTATCTTAGCTCATTGGTCACCATAGCAACACCCACCCGTAGTCTGCGCTCCAGCAGGTATATCTCACTGGTCATCCCCAAAGCCAACACCTCCTTTGGCCGTCATCCCCATATTGTTATTTACATTGTTATTTATTTTGCTCATTTGCACCCCAGTATCTCTATTTGCACATCATCTTCTGCACATCTATCACTCCAGTGTTAATACTAAATTGTAATTATTTTGCACTATGGCCTATTAATTGCCTTACCTCCATAACTTACTACATTTGCACACACTGTATATATATTTTCTATTGTGTTATTGACAGTACGTTTTGTTTATTCCATTGTTTTTAATAGGTGAAATAAAATAAAATAAAAATAAGACTGATGAAGCTGGTGCCTTTTCAACGGTCAGTGCTATCTGGGATCTTTGGAACGTCCCTACCCTAAACCCTAAGCACTGAGGGAGGTATAGTTAAGCAATAAGGCCCGAGGGGGTGGCTAAGGGCTGTTCTTATGCCTGGATACAGCCCTTAGACATGGTATATTGGCCATATACCACAGTGCCTTATGGCTATTATAAACTGGTTACCCTCAGGCCTTATTGCTTAAATATTCCATGGCTGTCAGACAATCACCATTCAGGGCTCGAACCACCCAGTTTATAATAAGAACTGGGAGACTGCGTCCAAGATGTCTGACCATTGTTTTTATGGTAATTTACTCACGTTCGCAAACGCCGAGCCAATTCATGGACCGTCTATATCCGGGTTGCATCGGGTTTATAGTTATGGACCAACATCACACGCGCTAGCGGTGACGTCCAAAAAACATGGCAGACATGAATGAATATCAAATGTTAATATGTTCGGTGATGACAAAAAAAACATCCTCAGCGACAATATTTGAAATAATTCAATGGTTGTTTTGTACACACATGTGATGACTAAAGAGTGTTATTGGAATTCTTTGGAAATTGTCTTTCTGGGCCCGGCGTCAGTTAAACTGCAGTACCGAAGCAAAACTGTAGTAGTCGAAACCGTGCTTTTACACCGGAACCCTGGCCCCTTGACCTTTACTTTAACCATTTTAAATGTCAAATTCAGTGGGGTAGGGATCCCGGATAGCACGTGTTTCATGTAGTTTTATTGAAGAAGCCAACCGTGCCTTAGCCAGCGTGTAACAATTTCTATATACTGCGCGTTGAACAATAGCATCGGGTCTATAACCTAACAGTTTACCACCATACCAGCAAGTGGCATCCAAGTCTTACTTATAACAGCACACCTTTTTTCCCCCACCATGCCTAGATGGAATACTGTCTGTCAACTAGACGTCAAACGTTTTAGAAAATGGCACTTTAACCAAACCTAACCTTAATCTAATGAAAAGTTAATTTTGACAAAAGCTCCATCCCTTCTAGACAAAACGATTTCCCAAATGTCTAGCGGGCCAATACAAATTGAGATGTATGCTGCCACCTTGCGGCTGGAGTGTTACTCATATGGGGAAATTACTTTTTAGAGACACTTTTAAGATCTGTTGAGATTTATCCAGAGGGACGAAATTTGAATTCAGGGTAAAGCCTTTATTATCAGAAACATCGGCCCTCAAGGACCAGAGCGTGCACCGATGGTGTAACCGCTGTTTATAAAACCTGCTCGCTTACCTGGGTAATCATCACATTCCAAAAATCTTCACTTCCTCTTTCGTGATGACATTCAGCAGGAATGTTTGTGGTCTTTCACCTGATGCCATCTCTCCTGTGGTGCCCAGTGAACGTCTTTGTCACAATCAGGACCAAGTCTATTAATTTCCTAAACATGATGTTCCCAATCACCCACCAAGGTTTGCACCAGCCGGTGCTGGCACATGCACAGATCAAATACACCGGTTTACAAATTCTAACAATTCGAAAGATTTCTCAGAAAACTGAGGTGTTTTAATCGGCTTACTTATATTCCCTTACGCCTATTTAGATAAGCAGAGTAAGGTGTTTACATGACTAGTGCCATACTCGGCCTTCTGCCATAATATCAAATGTTGTGTGTGCATGTAAACATACTCAATAAAAGGTGTACATAAATACCTTTGGAATGGCAAATATCCGGTTTGCGGTACTACAAGGACCTGTTTAGGCTGGGAAGCATGCGGACGCCATCATTTTGGACTTATACCACCTATATCATGGTTCATCAGTCTACACCAGTCTCTAGGGAGTTATGTTTCATCAGTCTACACCAGTCTCTAGGGAGTTATGGTTCATCAGTCTACACCAGTCTCTAGGGAGTTATGGTTCATCAGTCTACACCAGTCTCTAGGGAGTTATGGTTCATCAGTCTACACCAGTCTCTAGGGAGTTATGATTCATCAGTCTACACCAGTCTCTAGGGAGTTATGGTTCATCAGTCTACACCAGTCTCTAGGGAGTTATGGTTCATCAGTCTACACCAGTCTCTAGGGAGTTATGGTTCATCAGTCTACACCAGTCTCTAGGGAGTTATGGTTCATCAGTCTACACCAGTCTCTAGGGAGTTATTGAGAAGGAACTACATGGCTAAAAATAATAAAGGGAACACTAAAATAACATATCCTAGATCTGAATGAATGAAATCATCTTATTAAATACTTTTTTTCTTTACATAGTTGAATGTGCTGACAACAAAATAACACAAAAATTATCAATGGAAATCAAATGTATCAACCTATGGAGGTCTGGATTTGGAGTCACCCTCAAAATTAAAGTGGAAAACCACACTACAGGCTGATCCAACTTTGATGTAATGTCCTTAAAACAAGTCAAAATGAGGCTCAGTAGTGTGTGTGGCCTCCACGTGCCTGTATGACCTCCCTACAACGCCTGGGCATGCTCCTGATGAGGTGGTGGATGGTCTCCTGAGGGATCTCCTCCCAGACCTGGACTAAAGCATCCGCCAACTCCTGGACAGTCTGTGGTGCAACGTGGCGTTGGTGGATGGAGCGAGACATGATGTCCCAGATGGCCTCAATTGGATTCAGGTCTGGGGAACGGGCGGGCCAGTCCATAGCATCAATGCCTTCTTCTTGCAGGAATGCCTTCTTCCAGCCACATGAGGTCTAGCATTGTCTTGCATTAGGAGGAACCCAGGGCCAACCGCACCAGCATATGGTCTCACAAGGGGTCTGAGGATCTCATCTCGGTACCTAATGGCAGTCAGGCTACCTCTGGCGAGCACATGGAGGGCTGTGCGGCCCCCCAAAGAAATGCCACCCCACACCATGACTGACCCACCGCCAAACCGGTCATGCTGGAGGATGTTGCAGGCAGCAGAACGTTCTCCACGGCGTCTCCAGACTCTGTCACGTCTGTCACGTGCTCAGTGTGAACCTGCTTTCATCTGTGAAGAGCACAGGGCGCCAGTGGCGAATTTGCCAATCTTGGTGTTCTCTGGTAAATGCCAAACGTCCTGCACGGTGTTGGGCTGTAAGCAAAACCCCCACCTGTGGACGTCGGGCCCTCATACCACCCTCATGGAGTCTGTTTCTGACCGTTTGAGCAGACATGCACATTTGTGGCCTGCTGGAGGTCATTTTGCAGGGCTCTGGCAGTGCTCCTCCTGCTCCTCCTTGCACAAAGGCGGAGGTAGCAGTCCTGCTGCTGGGTTGTTGCCCTCCTACGGCCTCCTCCACGTTTCCTGATGTACTGGCCTGTCTCCTGGTAGCGCCTCCATGCTCTGGACACTACGCTGACAGACACAGCAAACCTTCTTGCCACAGCTCGCATTGATGTGCCATCCTGGATGAGCTGCACTACCTGAGCCACTTGTGTGGGTTGTAGACTCCGTCTCATGCTACCACTAGAGTGAAAGCACCGCCAGCATTCAAAAGTGACCAAAACATCAGCCAGGAAGCATAGGAACTGAGAAGTGGTCTGTGGTCACCACCTGCAAAACCAGTCCTTTATTGGGGGTGTCTTGCTAATTGCCTATAATTTCCACCTGTTGTCTATTCAATTTGCACAACAGCAAGTGACATTTATTGTCAATCAGTGTTGCTTCCTAAGTGGACAGTTTGATTTCACAGAAGTGTGATTGACTTGGAGTTACATTGTGTTGTTTAAGTGTTCCCTTTATTTTTTTGAGCAGTGTAGTTTCCCCTATTAGATTGAAGAGGTGTTCTTTTTCTAGTATAACTAATAAGAAATGCATGTTCCACTATATTCTGGCCCTGTTATCTCTAATAGAATAGAGAATTGTAGGAATGTAGAGAAGTGTGTAAATGGTCAACTCGGTTAATCCAGAACTAAAGTGTTGTGTAATTGGTCAATTGCACGACTAAATTCTGGGTCCATATGTGTTAAGAGATTCTAGAAGATGAGGAGCTCCACCCCCTCTCTTTACAAGTGACGAATCGAATGTCCCCTCCCCTTCCGAAATTCGGAAGACCCTAACACCTGCGAAATAATTTCCAAATAACCAGAGACGAAAAACTGCTGCTCATTATCCCACGCATCCTATTCCTTCCCGACAGATTATACGGTACCAGTTATGTTTACATAAATCTGTCCACGAGAGATTATGAAGTTGGTAACTGGAAATAGCATCTCTATACCCCTCTATGGCATAACAAGGCTATTACTTCCGGTAATAAACCATTTGAGTCAAAAGCCTGGTCTGCAGAAGGGGTCAATAATCTAGGGGATATATTTAACTCAGAGGGTCTCCTTAGTTTCCAGGAACTTCTTTATATTAGTCTACGGTCAGCACTTCCGCCTATGGTGTCCCATGGGGTACAAATTTGAGGAACTTGTCCAGAGGTTTGTGTATGTTATTAACGCTCATCTTCAATTACTAAAGCAGAAAGATCTTCCAATGGTTTAATCACGGGTAAAGGCTTTGTCTACTGAGGATGAGGCTATTGACTGGGAGAACGTCTGGGAGAATATAACTTAACTCCAAGAACCCAAACCATCAATTCATTAATTGAAAGCTTTGTCATAGATCGTCCTGGACACCACTTATTAGATTTCATACAAAACAGGCTTTAAGCCCAAACTGTAACCTGTGTCCCCTCAATACACTTGGCACATATAAACATATGATATGGGATTTATATGTTTTGGAGGAAAGGATAATCTATTCTGACTTTACGCCTTGAACCGATTACTCTTCTACTTAATGACGATTCCGGTGAACAAGAAACAGTGTAAGGTTTGGCTGGCTGGGTTGACTGCTGGCCGGCTGGGTTGACTTCTGCCCCAAAATGTATTGTTCAGCTCTGGTTGCCACCACATGACCTTCATATAAGACAATGGTTAGCATGTTTCCGCAGGTGTCGTTCAAGATACGATGGGAATGGGAAACTCTTCCCACAGTCAGAGCAGGAGTAAGGCTTCTCCCCTGTGTGAACTGTCCGATGAGAGGTTAGATGACTTGATGTTGTGAAGCATTTCCCACAGTCAGAGCAGCAGTAAGGTTTCTCTCCAGAATGTTTTCGCAGGTGTCTCTCAAGATATGATGGGAATGGGAAACTCTTCTCACAGTGAGGACAGTGGTGAGGCTTCTCTCCAGTGTGTGATCGCTGGTGCACGTTCAAGCCACTCAGTTGAGAGAAACTCATCCCACAGACAGAGCAGGAATAAGGCTTCTCTCCAGAATGTTTTCGCAGGTGTCTTTCAAGATATGATGGGAATGGGAAACTCTCCTCACAGTGAGGACAGTGGTGAGGCTTCTCTCCCGTGTGTGTTCGCTGGTGCACGTTCAAGCCACTCAGTTGAGAGAAACTCCTCCCACAGACAGAGCAGGAATAAGGCTTCTCTCCAGAATGTTTTCGCAGGTGTCTTTCAAGATATGATAGGAATGGGAAACTCTCCTCACAGTGTGGGCAGTGGTGAGACTTTTTAGCTTTTCTCCCTTTCTGATGTTGCTTCCCTGGTGCAGGAAATGTCTCAACTTGGTCAGAGGAGTTAGGGGTATCTCCTGGGTGAATGACAACAGAACAACAGGTGAAGCACACATGAATAATCTTTGCATCAAATTAAAAGAAAGAAATGTGCCCAATAAAGCATTAATGAAAATGAGTTACATACTGTCACTAACTGTAAGTCGCTCTGGATAAGAGCGTCTGCTAAATGACTTAAATGTAAATGTAGGTGTGTCTGCTTGGAACTAATGCAACATTCGCTCTGTCTTCTTTTCTAAGTGACAATACCACTGGTGAGCATCTTTAAAAGACCCACTCCAGCCTTCCTACCACCTCATTTATCACCCGATTTACTTAACAAAAGGCACATCTCAATGGGTGGTCCAGGTTAGAGCTTAACACAGGAACAGGAATTCAGCGGGTTTTGTGGGATTCTGGACGGAATGGGAGTGAAGTTCTAGAGTCAAGTTTGGGACAGGATCAACAGTCCACAGGAACGGGGCAGTAAAGCAACTGTTATAAATATAGTTTTTTGGGTGGAAATGTGTCATGTGTGGAGCATTTCATATGGAAAACACCTGCGTAGGATAGACCTAATATAGTTTACTTAATAAAAACGTCTGAAAAAATAAAGGTCATTTCCACCCTCCCCCTTCCGTCGGCTCACTCTTGCAACGTCTTGTTGCAGCCAAGGACCCATCACTAACATTAAGTTTTATGTGCTCAGTGCTCAGCTGTAGGCTACATCATTATGTGCTTAGTGCTCAGCTGTAGGCTACAGTGTTATGTGCTCAGTGCTCAGCTGTAGGCTACAGTGTTATGTGCTCAGTGCTCAGTGCTCAGCTGTAGGCTACAGTCATGTGCTCAGTGCTCAGCTGTAGGCTACAGTGTTATGTGCTCAGTGCTCAGCTGTAGGCTACAGTCATGTGCTCAGTGATGTGCAGAGGGTCTCTGTCCTCATCCTCCATCCATCTGCATTTAGGTCATTTAGAATAGGCTCTTATCTAAAGCGACTTGGGCTTACAGTCAGTGCATTTAACTCAAATAGGTAAAAACAAACACATCACAGTCGCATATTGCATTACTGAAATTATTTTAAATACTTGGTAAACCAACACAATAGCCAACATATTTCTTCGTGCAAAAAATTAGCATGAGATGGGAGTGATTTTATCAGGAAGGGACAGGAAAGGGTTACAGAACTGTTGCGGGATCAGGACAATACAGGAAAAATAAAAACTTGCCAGGACAAGACAAAAATTTATTTTCACTCCTGTGTCAACCTCTAGGTGTCCTCTGACATTACATTTACAACTCTGGTGGTGGGGGGCTCTTTTGTCCTCTATTGCTCCTCTATTGCTCCTGCATGCAACGCCTTGAATTGCTAAACCCTTGAATTTCGTAATTGTGTCTAAAACATTTTTGTTGTTGTAGATCAAAACATATTATTTCACCCTTAAGTGTGTGTGTACTTTACTGTATTTATACTTGGAATATACTTTTTTCAACTGGAAAAGTTCAAAGATAGCTGGAGTGGGCCTTTGAACCGTTAAATCAACTAATGTGTTCCTGGATCATCTGACAGTCCTAATAATACTACATAAAACCTGCTCTTACCATGATCAGCAGATTCCCCAATGTCTTCCTTCTGTTCTTCATTCATGGTGACATTCAGGCCCAGTGTTTGACTGCTCTCTGACGGCTCCACCGATGCCATCTCTGGACTCTCTCCTGTGTAAATGAGAATAGAAAAAAAACGTGTCAAAAGGTGAAAAATGCATTGCGTCTAAACTACAGTATTGAAACTGTGTCATCTTGCATTGACTTGAGGGAATAAAATAAATACTAAAACCATGTAACAAAGTGGTTGGCGAGCATCTAAATAACCCAGGTATGTACTTTAAATCTGCCTGGCTCGATCAACAACAGCCCCAGGTATCCTAAGTGAAACATAGGATAGGGTCTTAAAAATTATCTTGTAATCAATCAGTCTCTGACTAAAAGGCAAGTATGAAAACCAGCTGGCACTGTGGTCCTCGAGGACCAGAACACCTGCTGTTGATAAAACCTGGGGTGTAGTCTTTAAATGCACACGGTAGCAAACTGTTTGGCCGGTAACCGAAAGGTCGCAGTCAAACCCCCGTGGCGACTAGATGGGTGACAGAAATCTGTCGATGTGCCCTTGAGCAAGCAAGGCAGATAAGAGCATCTGCTAAATGACTAAAATGTAAAAGGTACAAATAAATATGCAGTGTGTATAAAAGTAACACAATGCAATGTACAGTAGTAGAAATATTAGAATGAGCCATGTCGAGAAAACAGTATTCTATATACAGTACAAGACCTTATGGACATATGCAAGGAACCAAACAGAAGCAAAAGGAACGAAACAGGAAGGGACCTACCTGAATGTGTCCAATAAAAACTCGTATTTACATGGTAAACGGTTTCTGGTGTAAATTTTTTGCAATAGACCAAGGTTTTGCTACATTCTTCGACTAACGAATACACCCCTTCTCTATTACCTTGGTTGTAAACGCTGTTGATAAAACCTGCTCTCTTACCTGGGTAATCATCACATTCCCAAATCTTCACTTCCTCCTCTTTATCTTTCGTGATGATATTCAGCAAGAGTGTTTGACTGCTGTCTTTCACTGATGCCATCTCTCCTGCGGTGCCCAGGGAACTCCTTTGTCACAATCAGGACCCAGTCAGTCTAGGCTTTGGCTCAGTTTGTGTGGAGAGCGGCTGGCTGGTTATCCTCACTGTCCTTAAATAAAGACCAGATAAACAACCTGTAAACGAAAAGCCTGTATGAAATGCAGGACTGTTTTGTCATTTGGTGGCTTGTTCTCTAGTTAGCGCACACATCCATTGTTTTCTGATGTAGACAGTAATTTAATCAATGTTGCTACGCTAATTTAGTTACCTGTACCGGGTCTCGGCTGGCTAAGCTACGTAATAAATTCTCAAATAGCAAGGTAGGTAGCTAACGTTAGCTAAATAGATATTGTTTGGGTTTTAGCCACAATTTCTTGCTAAGCTAGCTAGCTAGCTAACGTTAGCTATAGAATATATGGTTTAGCTAACGTCAGTTAGCTACATATTTCCCTATT
This sequence comes from Coregonus clupeaformis, assembly GCF_020615455.1. NCBI lineage: Eukaryota > Metazoa > Chordata > Actinopteri > Salmoniformes > Salmonidae > Coregonus > Coregonus clupeaformis. The sequence continues at coordinate 58,146 of NW_025535164.1, read as the reverse complement.
TTGATAAAGTGTGTGATGGCATTTGTTTTCCAATTGATTGTTAACTTTAGCAAAGAGTTGAGTAACATTAGCCAGGCCTTGCGGTTTTGTCTAGAAGGGACACCGCTTTTATTCAAATTCACTTGACTAGGCCTTGCCTGGCCATTTACCCTGCAACAGACTCCTGGAGAGGGGGTTCTTACCTGAGGCCTTGCTTCGCTAAAACGGAACCAGAAATGCTTTTTGTAGCCTGGATTAAGTATTATTTATTTCTTAATTTCTCCTCTAAAAAAGACAAAAACAAACCGCGACCGCAATTTGCGCATCTTCTTTTTCGACAGAATAGGCTCGTCAAACTACACAGACATAGACGTACGCCACCTGTGTGCGGGAGTGTGCATCGCAGGCCATGATATAATACCTTCTCAGGTTTAGGTTATTGTCCCAACCAAGATGAAATCGGAGAGGGGTTTTGCGGGTGAAAATATACAATAATGAGCGGAATGAGCTACTGTCGCCTACCATTGAACCACAGACAGAACAATGAGACATATATTTCACTGGACATATAAATGTGAAGCATCCGCGTGTCGTTTCCATTCACTCGGAACTGACCATATAATTAATCAACTAAATTATGTTGTATTCTGCACCAAACTTAAGAAAAAACAATTACTCTGCATAATTTACTAGAATAGAATAAAACAGTTGTATTTCGCATTTTAATTAGATCTGTCATCTTGTAGCTAGTTTATTTATTGGCCTGTATGTGTTAGAGTAATACAAAATACAAGTAAGTGTTTGGATATGTTCATCTGTTCTTGACTTACAAATCATTAAAGTTTGGAGAAATTGCACCTTTGGGGGGCGCTACTGAACACCAGGGTTATGGGATTTCAGGAATATGTCCGATTCATCCCAGAGCTACGAAAAACAAAAAATATAATTTTGGGGATTCCATGACCAGACATGGCTTGTTAAAATATAAGGTTTTCTAGAGGTGTATAGAGCTTTATGGCAGAAAACAAGTGTATGCATGTAAATGTTTTTAGAAAAACTGTTTTATATTGATATTGGAGCCTTGAGAACCTCGGAAATATACTATTAAAATATTCTGCACCCTATACCCATTATTCGCATAATGGCCATAACTGCATCTCTATTGCCATGGTCTTCGGCACAGCATATTTCTGATAAGCAAGACAATTATGCACTGAATTCTCACTGCCTGTCCAAATAGAGCAGCTGAGCCATGATTTGGCTTTCACCTTCAGAAAATACATCCCTCTGTTAAGTAGCATCCCTCTGCTAACCCAAGCAGATAAATGCACCTGTTGCAAAACATGCCGCATGTCAATATGATGCAGTGGTAGCCTACAGAAAGAATCCACGTAAGGTAATGAACATAACAGCATGGTAGGTTATATATACAGCATATCAACTATACATAGGTCTATATGTATTTTAATCTATAGCTACACCTAGCTTATTATAGGCCTATAATAAACTCCTCTATGAATATGCACTTATTATCGCACATAGCCCTATATTGCGTAGGGCTATATGCGTCGGCAATATAATAAGCTATATCCTAATAAAGTTGTTCCCTGTTACAATGGTAACAGTAGCCCTGTGTGGCCTAAAAAGTGCAACATTGTATCAGCCCCTTCAAAACGCCCTAATTATTCATGACACCCCTCACGCATGTCCACTGATGTCGGAATTTGCCTACATATTCAATCTAAGCTTTTCAAAATGCAATATTCCCATCACTTTTGATTATTTTTTTCTCATTACTCACAAGAAAATCACTAGGCCTGCTAAAGTTGTTCAGACCAATCCACTGCTCGTAAACCTACAGTATATCAATCAGCATTGTGCCAGGTGCCTATCTTAGTAGGCTATAGTTTGTGAACTGTACACTATATATTGTTTATACCATAAACATATCAATTGACATCAATGAATTTTGGTAAAACTGTCAAATCACATGCGGCTGTAAATAGGGATTGTTATTGTCCTTCATCAGCCAGTAAGCTTCAGTAGGACACATGGAAAGAGCTCCTATGTCTTACCATTTGAAATGGTGGTGTATGGTACAATGCATTGCTGAAATATATGGGTTGGGCAACAGTACATTCCACCCAATATCAGATCTTCATTGTAACACCGCTAACTGATTTAAAGTCAATATCAGATCTTCATTGAAACACCGCTAACTGATTTAAAGTCAATATCAGATCTTCATTGAAACACCGCTAACTGATTTAAAGTCAATATCAGATCTTCATTGAAAAACACCGCTAACTGATTTAAAGTCAATATCAGATCTTCATTGAAAAACACCGCTAACTGATTTAAAGTCAATATCAGATCTTCATTGAAAAACACCGCTAACTGATTTAAAGTCAATATCAGATCTTCATTGATACACCGCTAACTGATTTAAAGTCTAACATAAAAACGTGTGATAGGCTACTGTTACATTTGGATAGTGACAATTTAGAAAGGTGATGTTGTACTTACAATGTTGCAAGGAGCAGCAATGTCTTACAGCATGCTGCACCAACACAGCAAAAATAATTCATTCATACTATGTAATCGATTGAAAAACACACAGAGCGGTTAGTGCTTAATGCATTTATTTACTAAGCTCTTTATTTTATTGATGTATTTTAACAGTCCCATTGAGACCAAGGACTCTTTTGCAACTCAAGATTACACAAAAATCACAATCACAGCAGCATAGAAAATACAACAGCAAACAACACAATCATGAAGAGCAACCACATTCCTCAGTAAAGAGGTCCTCAACCACATTCCTCAGTAAAGAGGTCCTCAACCACATTCCTCAGTAAAGAGGTCCTCAACCACATTCCTCAGTAAAGAGGTCCTCAACCACATTCCTCAGTAAAGAGGTCCTCAACCAACATTCTGAGTTGCTGATGATGTCACCATAGTCTAGGACCGGAGGAAACGGAGGAGAGGAGAGGAAACATGGCAACAAATACGTTGAAATGAGACATTCCTTCTCCACTAGCGCGTCATCAGGCAAATTATATTTCCCTGGATGGGTTCAGAAGGTGAGGGGTCAGGGGTCAACGTCGGGATACCAGGCTGCTCCCAAGGGAGGTGGTGGCGGCCTTCTCCATCTCCTGGGGGAGAGAGCGAGACCGAGAGAAAGAGGTAGGGGTGGTGTATGATTTCAGAAAGCATAGCAGTCGTCATCTGAGCTCTCAGCAATAGGACATCTATCTTCATCTGAGTTCTCATCTTCATCAGAGTCATCAAAAATATCCCCTCCTCCCAGAATCAGCTCGTGGTAGATGTTCCTGTTTTTTCTTGATCTTGTGTCCGTTCACTCAATCTTCTGTTCGGGAGGCAGAGTAGGCCATTCCTCCCTCCCTCTGACAACTCCACTGCATTGCCTAAAAGTCACATGTAAAGCAGTAAATTATTTACAATTCCACTACACAAAAAAAGTGTGGAGGATATTTGTAAAGCAAGACAAAAAGTCCAGTCCAGAAATAGTATAAACCTCAACTTTCTCTGATCTTGCAGCTGTAGTTCCTCCTGCACCAGGATCCTCTCTTCCTCCTGCACCAGGATCCTCTCTTCCTCCTGCACCAGGATCCTCTCTTCCTCCTGCACCAGGATCCTCTCTTCCTCCTGCACCAGGATCCTCTCTTCCTCCTGCACCAGGATCCTCTCTTCCTCCTGCACCAGGATCCTCTCTTCCTCCTGCACCAGGATCCTCTCTTCCTCCTGCACCAGGATCCTCTCTTCCTCCTGCACCAGGATCATCTCTTCCTCCTGCACCAGGATCCTCTCTTCCTCCTGCACCAGGATCCTCTCTTCCTCCTGCAGTCTGTTCACCAACATCAGTCTGTCCAAGATCACCTTTTTTGATGGCAAGATGTCTGTGATATGTAAACTCACAGAGGTATATAACAGAACAAAAGCAATGATTGCAGCCTACGCTAAAGGTAAACCTTCAATCACAATAGATACCTTCTGCAATCATGTACTTAACTGTTTCCAAGTCTCTCCCATGGCCACACACAGAGTTGTCAGTATTGAGCAGCTCATCCACTGTGGGGCGCCTGAGCTCAGCCTGCTGCTCGTGAAGTTGAACAATGGCAGTTGTCAAGACCACCTTGTTCTCAACAATTTAACTGAATCTAATGCTTCCTCTAGTTGCCGTCTGATAAAAAAAGGGGTGATTAGATGGACTGTATATTGAGATATATATTACACGACTGTAAGTTACAGAGCTACCTATAGAGGCACAAACAAAGAGAGCACAAAGCAATCAATTCATTTCTAAAGCATTTGTTGTCATGCAGTTATAACATTATACAAGGCATGCAGAGTTGTGGCTCACAAGGTACTCGGCTGTTTATGGTTACGTAATTTCTCAGTTTAATTAAATGTTTTAAAAATTAGATAAACTAATAACATAGGTCATGCCTACATTTGATCATAAACATGGTCTGATGTGTATGACTAATGCATTTTCTTTGACAAATCAGTTTTACTGTACGGTATAGGTAGTGTTTCCTCTGTTTCACACTGAGGTTGAAGCCCCTCAGTCTTCTTCTGGAGATGCCCCGTCTGCCCTGTCTGACTATCTTGAAGTGTGGCTGTCAAACATAAGGTAAGTTACAAACATGACTCCACTGACATCAATGCAATTTTGAAGTTGAGAGACAGAGAAACATTCACTTTTCTACCTGGCTTGAAATGTACTTATTCCTGTCATCGTAGAACGTATTGATTACTTTACATGTATAAGAAATGTACATGATAGGGGTCAGTGAAGGGTGAATAGGAACTTTGTACATGGAAAGTTACTGAGTGACAAAAGGGGAAGTACAGAAAGTTCATATTCTGTTCAAACATGTTGTTTCTGAATATTCATATTTCTAAGGAAGGAGGCAAAGGGTGGAAGCTTGGTTTCAATTCCTGATAAGGCAGGCCCATGAGGGATGTGGAACCAGGCCCATGAAAGATGTGGAACCAGGCCCATGAGGGATGTGGAACCAGGCCCATGAGGGATGTGGAACCAGGCCCATGAAAGATGTGGAACCAGGCCCATGAGGGATGTGGAACCAGGCCCATGAGGGATGTGGAACCAGGCCCATGAGGGATGTGGAACTCAACTCGACACTAGTCAACAGCTGAAGAGAGAAGACACTGCTGGCACGGGGGGGGACATAGAGGCCCACCCCGAAGACCATCTGACTACAGTCCTATCCCACACACACACTTCCACACCCATGAGGGTCCTAGACTGTCACGATCGTTGTAAGAACCGGACCAAGGCGCAGCGTGATAGGCGCACATCTTTTAATGAGTACTTTAACCCAACAACAAAACAACAAAACGACACGTGAAGTCTAAAGGTTAAACACCACAAACCTATACAGATCAAGATCCCACAATTAACTGTGCCAAACAGGCTGCCTAAGTATGGTTCCCAATCAGAGACAACGAGAATCAGCTGCCTCTGATTGGGAACCACCCTGGCCAACATAGATCCACACGATCTAGAACATAAACCTAGAAAACTAAACATAGAAACTAACACCCTGGCTCAACATTAAAGACTCCACAGAGCCAGGGTGTGACATAGACTTAGGCAGTGAGAGGAACATGCTGTGTTTCTGCCTAACAACAGAGAAGGGTTGTTTATCTTAGACATACAAGGCTCTGCCCAGTTGGAAGGTATAAATATATGCTTCTGGGTTGAATAAACTTGGTTTTAGCTTTTTCTGGTTGTCCGTTTGAGTTTGTGCTCTATTTGTTCAGAACCTAACATACGTTCAGGCCACTGCTGAACCTCAGCAACACACTCCTGAAGCACAGCGTCTTTGATGTGCAGCTCTGCCCGCTTTTCTTGAAGGAGGCTGGTCTCCTCCTTCAGTCTTTTGGCATTCTGAAAAAAATACAATTCAATTAAGGAATAACATAGGTGAAGGTTCACATGTTTCAAGTGAATCCCACTAGAAGATTTGACTTTATACAGTCGTCCTGATGTTTTTCTACTAGTAAAAATAACACAAAGCAGACAGAAGATCAGACATGTAGAAATAGATAAACAAGAATGAGAAAGCAGATATAAGCAGATACTCCCCTTCACATACAGTGAGGGAAAAAAGTATTTGATCCCCTGCTGATTTTGTACGTTTGCCCACTGACAAAGACATGATCAGTCTATAATTTTAATGGTAGGTTTATTTGAACATTGAGAGACAGAAGAACAACAAAAAAATCCAGAAAAACACATGTCAAAAATGTAATAAATTGATTTGCATTTTAATGAGGGAAATAAGTATTTGACCCCTCTGCAAAACATGACTTAGTACTTGGTGGCAAAACCCTTGTTGGCAATCACAGAGGTCAGACGTTTCTTGTAGTTGGCCACCAGGTTTGCACACATCTCAGGAGGGATTTTGTCCCACTCCTCTTTGCAGATCTTCTCCAAGTCATTAAGGTTTCGATGCTGACGTTTGGCAACTCGAACCTTCAGCTCCCTCCACAGATTTTCTATGGGATTAAGGTCTGGAAACTGGCTAGGCCACTCCAGGACCTTAATGTGCTTCTTCTTGAGCCACTCCTTTGTTGCACATATAACACATATGGAATCATGTGGGAGGAGGTCATCGGGTAAGCTTGGCGTCGGGTAAGTTTGGCTTTATACAAAGCTTGGGCTTTGTCGAGTAAACTATGTATTTAGATTGTAGTTAGGTATTGTAGGTAGGTATCGTGGGTTGTTGTAGGTAGTTGTTGTATGTAATTATTGTAGGTTAGTATTGTATTCGGCGGTGCCGGGTGTAGCACGAAGCTAGCTAGCTAGCTAACTCACCACCTGGACTAGCTGGCGAGTAGCTATTAGCAACGGTATAGTTGTTTCACGCCTGAGAGTGCCTGTAATTACGCCAGCTGGCTGCCTACAATAGTTACATACAATAACTGCCTACCATTCAGCTGTTTTCTAACCTCATTGTCTGAACCGTTAACGTTAGGTAGCAAGTGGCTACTGTGCTTGAAAATTAGCAAGCTTGTTGCAACCTGGATAGCTACTTGTAAACAATAGCTGGAACGACCGAGCGAACAGACGCGAACTGGCTGAGTCAATTCAGTGGCTAGCTTTGCACTTGGCTAGCTAACAGTAGCTGCTAGGGGTAGTCATAACCTACACTTGTGTTTTGTTTTTTACATATTGATAGCCCGAGTCGCTCAAGGAATTCGGGACATGGGTGACTAGTTAACGTTAGTTTGGCTCTCTCTGTGTGTTCGTGCCGTGAAAGGAGGGGTTCTTCTTTGTCTGAAAGCAATGGCTAGCTAGTTTGCTAACTATTCTAGCTAACTAACTGGCTGAATAAGTTGACGACGGACTCACTCAAGCTGTCGGGACTAACCCACAACGTTAGACACGGACACGAACGATCTGCTTGTGTGTTGATACACTGGTGGTTGTTGTGGCTGAGTATTGGCGCTAAACCCTGCTGCTGGAGACCGGCATGCTAGCTGGCTGTGGCGTCTTATGACGTGGTGCCCGGACGTTTTTCACGGAATAATACTGCACCTAGTTAGCTAGCTGAATAAACTAGGTTAGTCTATTCCTAGAAAACATTGAACCGCTGTAGTTTACAACAATTATAGTTTCTGAGGTGGAAGTTGGGAGAGTTATATTTGGGAGTTGTGGTGAGGGAGGCCCCGCTCTCTCCTTTCCCAGATGTTTAGTTCATTTTATTCCGATCTCCTCTGCATTATTGTAGCCATCTGCTGCAGCCTGTCAACTATGCCTCTGCCTATCCCTGTTCTCTCCTCTCCGCACAGGCTACACAAACGCCTCACACCGCGTGGCTGCTGCCTCTCTAACCTGGTGGTCCCTGCACGCACGACCCACGTGGAGTTCCAGGTCTCAGGCAGCCTCTGGAACTGCCGTTCTGCTGCCAACAAGGCAGACTTCATCCCAGCCTATGCTACCCTCCAGTCCCTCGACTTCTTGGCGCTGATGGAAACATGGATTACCACTGAAAACACTGCTACTCCTGCTGCTCTCTCCTCGTCTCGCATACCCCGAGAGCATCTGGTCAGCGGGGTGGTGGCACAGGAATCCTCATCTCTCCCAAGTGGACATTCTCAATTTTTCCCCTGACCCATCTGTCTATCTCCTAATTTGAATTCCATGCTGTCACAGTCACTAGCCCATTTAAGCTTAATATCCTTGTCATCTATCGCCCTCCAGGTTCCCTTGGAGAGTTCATCAATGAGCTTGACGCCTTGATAAGTTCCTTTCCTGAGGATGGCTCACCCCTCACAGTTCTGGGGGATTTCAACCTCCCTACGTCTACATTTGACTCATTTCTCTCTGCCTCCTTCTTTCCACTCCTCTCCTCTTTTGACCTCACCCTCTCACCGTCCCCCTACTCACAAGGCAGGCAATACGCTTGACCTCATCTTTACTAGATGCTGTTCTTCTACTAATCTCACTGCAACTCCCCTCCAAGTCTCCGACCACTACTTTGTATCCTTTTCTCTCTCCCTCTCCTCCAACACTACTCACTCTGCCCCTACACAGATGGTAATGTGCCGTCGCAACCTTCGCTCTCTCTCTCCCGCTACTCTCTCCTCTTCCATCCTATCATCTCTTCCCTCTGCTCAATCCTTCTCCCTCCAATCTCCTGATTCTGCCTCCTCAACCCTCCTCTCCTCCCTTTCTGCATCCTTTGACTCTCTATGTCCCCCATCCTCCCGGCCGGCTCGGTCCTCCCCTCCAGCTCCGTGGCTTGATGACTCATTGCGAGCTCACAGAACAGAGCTCCGGGCAGCTGAGCGGAAATGGAAGAAAACTAGACTCCCTGCAGACCTGGCATCTTTTCACTCCCTCCTCTCTACATTTTCTTCATCTGTTTCTGCTGCTAAGGCCACTTTCTACCACTCTAAATTCCAAGCATCCGCCTCTAACCCTAGGAAGCTCTTTGCCACATTCTCCTCCCTGCTGAATCCCCCCCTCCCTCTCTGTGGATGACTTCGTCACCCATTTTGAAAAGAAGGTTGACGACATCCGATCCTCGTTTGTTAAGTCAAATGACACTGCTGGTCCTGCTCACACTGCCCTACCCTATGCTTTGACTTCTTTCTCCCCTCTCTCTCCAGATAAAATCTTGCGACTTGTGACGGCAGGCCGCCAAACAACCTGCCCGCTTGACCCTATCCCCTCCTCTCTTCTCCAGACCATCTCCGGTGACCTTCTCCCTTACCTCACCTCGCTGATCAACTCATCCTTGACCGCTGGCTATGTCCCTTCCGTCTTCAAGAGAGCGAGAGTTGCACCCCTTCTCAAAAAACCAACACTCCGATGTCAACAACTACAGACCAGTATCCCTTCTTTCTTTTCTCTCCAAAACTATTGAGCGTACCGTCTTTAGCCAACTCTCTTGCTATCTCTCTCAGAATGACCTTCTTGATCCAAACCAGTCAGGTTTCAAGACTGGTCATTCAACTGAGACTGCTCTTCTCTGTGTCACAGAGGCTTTCCGCACTGCTAAAGCTAACTCTCTCTCCTCTGCTCTTGTCCTTCTAGACCTGTCTGCTGCCTTTGATACTGTGAACCATCAGATCCTCCTCTCCACCCTCTCCGAGCTGGGCATCTCCGGCGCGGCTCACTCTTGGATTGCGTCCTACCTGACCGGTCGCTCCTACCAAGTGGCGTGGCGAGAAGCTGTCTCTGCATTACGTGCTCTCACCACTGGTGTCCCCCAGGGCTCAGTTCTAGGCCCTCTCCTATTCTCACTATACACCAAGTCACTTGGCTCTGTCATATCCTCACATGGCCTCTCCTATCATTGCTACGCTGACGACACACAACTAATCTTCTCCTTTCCCCCTTCTGATAACCAGGTGGCGAATCGCATCTCTGCATGTCTGGCAGACATATCAGTATGGATGACGGATCACCACCTCAAGCTGAACCTCGGCAAGACGGAGCTGCTCTTCCTCCTGGGGAAGGACTGCCCGTTCCATGATCTCGCCATCACGGTTGACAACTCCGTTGTGTCCTCCTCCCAGAGTGCGAAGAGCCTTGGCGTGACCCTGGACAACACCCTGTCGTTCTCCGCTAACATCAAGGCGGTGACCCGATCCTGTAGGTTCATGCTCTACAACATTCGGAGAGTACGACCCTGCCTTACACAGGAAGCGGCACAGGTCCTAATCCAGGCACTTGTCATCTCCCGTCTGGATTACTGCAACTCGCTGTTGGCTGGGCTCCCTGCCTGTGCCATTAAACCCCTACAACTCATCCAGAATGCCGCAGCCCGTCTGGTGTTCAACCTTCCCAAGTTCTCTCACGTCACCCCGCTCCTCCGCACACTCCACTGGCTTCCAGTTGAAGCTCGCATCTGCTACAAGACCATGATGCTTGCCTACGGAGCTGTGAGGGGAACGGCACCTCCGTACCTTCAGGCTCTGATCAGTCCCTACACCCAAACGAGGGCACTGCGTTCATCCACCTCTGGCCTGCTGGCTCCCCTACCTCTGCGGAAGCATAGTTCCCGCTCAGCCCAGTCAAAACTGTTCGCTGCTCTGGCACCCCAATGGTGGAACAAGCTCCCTCACGACGCCAGGACAGCAGAGTCACTCACCACCTTCCGGAGACATTTGAAACCCCACCTCTTTAAGGAATACCTGGGATAGGATAAAGTAATCCTTCTACCCCCCCCTTTACTCCCAAAAAAAAAAAAAAAAAAACATTGTAAAGTGGTTATCCCACTGGCTATAAGGTGAATGCACCTATTTGTAAGTCGCTCTGGATAAGAGCGTCTGCTAAATGACGTAAATGTAAATGTAAATGTTGCCTTGGCCGTGTGCTTTGGGTCATTGTCATGCTGGAATACCCATCCACGACCATTTTCAATGCCCTGGCTGAGGGAAGGAGGTTCTCACCCAAGATTTTGATGGTACATGGCCCCGTCCATCATCCCATTGATGCGGTGAAGTTGTCCTGTCCCCTTAGCAGAACCCCCCCCCCAAAGCATAATGTTTCCACCTCCATGTTTGATGGTGGGGATGGTGTTCTTGGGGTCATAGGCAGCATTCCTCCTCCTCCAAACACGGCGAGTTGAGTTGATGCCAAAGAGCACGATTTTGGTCTCATCTGACCACAACACTTTCACCCAGTTCTCCTCTGAATCATTCAGATGTTCATTGGCACACTTCAGACGGGCCTGTATATGTGCTTTCTTGAGCAGGGGGACCTTGCAGGCGCTGCAGGATTTCAGTCCTTCATGGTGTAGTGCGTTACCAATTGTTTTCTTGGAGACTATGGTCCCAGCTGCCTTGAGATCATTGACAAGATCCTCCCGTGTAGTTCCGGGCTGATTCCTCACCGTTCTCATGATCATTGCAACTCCACGAGGTGAGATCTTGCATGGAGCCCCAGGTCGAGGGAGATTGACAGTTCTTTTGTGTTTCTTCCATTTGCGAATAATCGCACCAACTGTTGTCACCTTCTCATCAAGCTGCTTTAGATGGTCTTGTAGCCCATTCCAGCCTTGTGTAGGTCTACAATCTTGTCCCTGACATCCTTGGAGAGCTCTTTGGTCTTGGCCATGGTGGAGAGTTGGGAATCTGATTGATTGATTGCTTCTGTGGACAGGTGTCTTTTATACAGGTAACAAACTGAAATTAGGAGCACTCCCTTTAAGAGTGTGCTCCTAATCTCAGCTCATTACCTGGATAAATGACACCTGGGATCCATAAATCTTTCTGATTGAGAGTGGGTCAAATACTTATTTCCCTCATTAAAATGCAAATCAATTTATAACATTTTTGACATGCGTTTTTCTGGATTTTGTTGTTGTTATTCTGTCTCTCACTGTTCAAATAAACCTACCATTAAAATTATAGACTGGTGATTTATTTGTCAGTGGTACTGTATATATATATATATATATATATATATATATATATATATATATATATATATATATATATATAATACACACACACACACTTACCCTGCCAAAGTGCTTTGTTCTTCCGTCAAGCATCCCTTTGCCGGGAGCATCCTGGGGCCAACACCTTCACGTCTTCACATGATTTGAAGACGTCCACTGTGAAGATCATCTGGTGAGTCACGGTGGCTGGCCAGTAGCCACTCTTTACAAGTTCGTCCAGCCCCACTGTCCAATGTCTCAGACACCCAGAGCAGTTCAGAGCAGGAAGGGACAGGTTGTAGCGCCCTTAAACCGTTCAAACAGAGACTCCCTGTTGTGCAAAACCTTGGAGCTATGGGTGGCTGAGTCACATGATACCTGGGCAGCCAATCTCTGCACCGCACAACAGCATCCTCACTGTTGCAATACTGACACTGGCCCAACACAGTACCTTCAGCAGAGAGCATTGACCACCAAAGACTCTCTCTTTTCCCCCCACTTTTGTGTGCATAAGGCCTGCCTCTCTGCCCATGTCACCTTTGGGCTTACATGACAATCTGTCCCAGTGAAACACCCCCATCAGCTCCTGTAGGTCCTGCATCAGGGAGTCTTCTGAAAAAAGAAAATCATTGAAATAATAGCTTGGCTGTATTAAAAAATAATTGCGGTTGGCATGGCATTTTTTTGGCATTCTAGAATTAGTATAACTGTATTTTTTGGGTGTTGTCACGTATACTCCCCCTCCGGCGCTCGAGGTCGCCAGTCTGCTGATTATTACGCACACCTGTCACCATCGTTACGTGCACCTGCGCCTCATGAGACTCACCTGGACTCATCAGTGCTGCACAGGAGTCAGAGCAGATGACTACCCTATCTGGCTTCACCTCCTCCACACACTCTGCAGCCAAGAGTATGGCCATCAACTCCATTGGGTAAACAGATAAATGATAAATGGTCTGCGGTTGTGAGGCCGGTTGGACGTACTGCCAAATTCTCTAAAATGACGTTGGAGGCGGCTTATGGTAGAATAATGAACATTAAATTATCTGATAACAACTCTGGTGGACATTCCTGTAGTCAGCATGCTCCCTCAAAACTTGAGACATCTGTGTGTGACAAAACGGAACATTTTAGAGTGGCCTTTTATTGTCCCCAGCACAAGGTGCACCTGTGCAATGATCATGCTGTTTAATCAGCTTCTTGATATGCCACATCTGTCAGGTGGATGGATTATCTTGACAAAGGAGAAATGCTCACCAACAGGGATGTAAACAAATTTGTGCACAAAATTCGAGAGAAATAAGCTTTTTGTGCATATGGAACATTTCTGGGATCTTTTATTTCAGTTCATGAAACATGGGACCAACACTTTACTTGTTGCGTTTATATTTTTGTTCAGTATAGTAACAGGATATGACTGTGCTCATTTTTCTACAGTGGGGAAAAAAAGTATTTAGTCAGCCACCAATTGTGCATGTTCTCCCACTTAAAAAGATGAGAGAGGCCTGTAATTTTCATCATAGGTACACGTCAACTATGACAGACAAAATGAGAAAAAAATATCCAGAAAATCACATTGTAGGATTTTTAATGAATTTATTTGCAAATTATGGTGGAGAATAAGTATTTGGTCAATAACAAAAGTTTCTCAATACTTTGTTATATACCCTTTGTTGGCAATGACACAGGTCAAACGTTTTCTGTAAGTCTTCACAAGGTTTTCACACACTGTTGCTGGTATTTTGGCCCATTCCTCCATGCAGATCTCCTCTAGAGCAGTGATGTTTTGGGGCTGTCGCTGGGCAACACGGACTTTCAACTCCCTCCAAAGATTTTCTATGGGGTTGAGATCTGGAGACCGGCTAGGCCACTCCAGGACCTTGAAATGCTTCTTACGAAGCCACTCCTTCGTTGCCCGGGCGGTGTGTTTGGGATCATTGTCATGCTGAAAGACCCAGCCACGTTCCATCTTCAATGCCCTTGCTGATGGAAGGAGGTTTTCACTCAAAATCTCACGATACATGGCCCCATTCATTCTTTCCTTTACACGGATCAGTCGTCCTGGTCCCTTTGCAGAAAAACAGCCCCAAAGCATGTTGTTTCCACCCCCATGCTTCACAGTAGGTATGGTGTTCTTTGGATGCAACTCAGCATTCTTTGTCCTCCAAACACGACGAGTTGAGTTTTTACCAAAAAGTTCTATTTTGGTTTCATCTGACCATATGACATTCTCCCAATCCTCTTCTGGATCATCCAAATGCACTCTAGCAAACTTCAGACGGGCCTGGACATGTACTGGCTTAAGCAGGGGGACACGTCTGGCTGTCACTGCAGGATTTGAGTCCCTGGCGGCGTAGTGTGTTACTGATGGTAGGCTTTGTTACTTTGGTCCCAGCTCTCTGCAGGTCATTCACTAGATCCCCCCATGTGGTTCTGGGATTTTTGCTCACCGTTCTTGTGATCATTTTGACCCCACGGGGTGAGATCTTGCGTGGAGCCCCAGATCGAGGGAGATTATCAGTGGTCTTGTATGTCTTCCATTTCCTAATAATTGCTCCCACAGTTGATTTCTTCAAACCAAGCTGCTTACCTATTGCAGATTCAGTCTTCCCAGCCTGGTGCAGGTCTACAATTTTGTTTCTGGTGTCCTTTGACAGCTCTTTGGTCTTGGCCATAGTGGAGTTTGGAGTGTGACTCTTTGAGGTTTTGGACAGGTGTCTTTTATACTGATAACAAGTTCAAACAGGTGCCATTAATACAGGTAACGAGTGGAGGACAGAGGAGCCTCTTAAAGAAGAAGTTACAGGTCTGTGAGAGCCAGAAATCTTGATTGTTTGTAGGTGACCAAATATTTATTTTCCACCATAATGTGCAAATAAATTCATTAAAAATCCTACAATGTGATTTTCTGGATTTTTTTTCTCTCAATTTGTCTGTCATAGTTGACGTGTACCTATGATGCAAATTACAGGCCTCTCTCATCTTTTTAATTGGGAGAACCTGCACAATTGATGGCTGACTAAATACTTTTTTTTCCCCACTCTACCATTAGACCCAACACACAAAGCTACAGGGGTCTGTTTCAGACTAACCTGAGGAGAGTTCCACAGTATATGTACAAATTAACCGATTGTGTTTCGTAAACCTAAAGATCAAGGAGGAGAAGGAGATAGCATCATCTTGTTCTAGTAGTCACCATTGTTGTGTGCATTATACTGAGGACCAGTGACTTATTTGTTGCTGCCTAGATCAGGTGGTCAGTGGCACGGTGAAGGTATAAACCTCTAGGAGAGAACAGTTAGTGGTGGAGAAAGACAGGACAGTTAGTGGTGGAGAAAGACAGGACAGTTAGTGGTGGAGAAAGACAGGACAGTTAGTGGTGGAGAAAGACAGGACAGTTAGTGGTGGAGAAAGACAGGACAGTTAGTGGTGGAGAAAGACAGGACAGTTAGTGGTGGAGAAAGACAGGACAGTTAGTGGTGGAGAAAGACAGGACAGTTAATGGTGGAGAAAGACAGGACAGTTAGTGGTGGAGAAAGACAGGACAGTTAGTGGTAGAGAAAGACAGGACAGTTAGTGGTGGAGAAAGACAGGACAGTTAGTGGTGGGGAAAGACAGGACAGTCAGTGGTGGAGAAAGACAGGACAGTTAGTGGTGGAGAAAGACAGGACTGTTAGTGGTGGAGAAAGACAGGACAGTTAGTGGTGGAGAAAGACAGGACAGTTAGTGGTGGAGAAAGACAGGACAGTTAGTGGTGGAGAAAGACGATGCAGGAACTCCGCCTCAACAGAAAAGGTAATTCCATGAGCCGGCTTAGGCGAGATGGAAATCACTGTACTGACACAAATGGCCCACTCGTGGAATTATGGGTAACTGCTTACGTGGAGTGTGTCTGAAAGTGGGCGTTGCGAAATTAGTGGGAGGATCAATATAATGGAAACCTAACAGCTAATTGGGCAGATTTGTTGCCATTCAAGAACGTTTTGCGTTGCTGTTCGCTTCTTCCTTGTAGCGTTTTAGCTGAGACTAACCCCAACCCTTTTCCTAACCTTAACCTAATTATGCTAATCTACCACTTTCATTCTCCTAAATTGGCAGGTTAGTTATCCTAACCTGACACATTAATTCTGCCAACCTGCCACGTTAATTATCCGAACATGACACGTTAATTCCCCTAACCTACCACTTTAATTATGCTAAATTGGCAGGTTAGTTCTTCTAACCTATCACATTAGTTCTCCTAACCTATCACGTTAGTTCTCCTAACCTATCACATTAGTTCTCCTAACCTATCACGTTAGTTCTCCTAACCTATCACGTTACTTCTCCTAACCTACCACGTTAGCTCTCCTAACCTATCACGTTAGTTCTCCTAACCTATCACGTTAGTTCTCCTAACCTATCACGTTAGTTCTCCTAACCTATCACGTTAGTTCTCCTAACCTATCACGTTAGTTCTCCTAACCTATCACGTTACTTCTCCTAACCTACCACGTTAGTTCTCCTAACCTATCACGTTAGTTCTCCTAACCTATCACGTTAGTTCTCCTAACCTATCACGTTAGTTCTCCTAACCTATCACGTTAGTTCTCCTAACCTATCACGTTAGTTCTCCTAACCTATCACGTTACTTCTCCTAACCTACCACGTTAGTTCTCCTAACCTATCACGTTAGTTCTCCTAACCTATCACGTTAGTTCTCCTAACCTATCACGTTAGTTGAGGAGGTGCCTAAGGTTGTCGGAGGATCACACCTAGTGGGTCGCTCCGGAAATGCGACCCCCTCCTGTAACAGTTAGTCTGTGTCTTTTGTATTTTGGTTCTAATGGTAGACAAAGGAACAGTCATATCCTCTTCCTAAATAATACTCATATAATGGAATGTTCATTGCATTTTCTTAACTGTAAAATATGTGGTGATGTTAGTTCACCACATCTACATGTATACGTTGACTAGTCAGGGGGCCAAGTGAAATGAACAGGTTGATTTGATTGTACATTTGTTTTGACAAATTGAGGTCATTGCAAATATTGAGACAGAAACTACCGTATTCAGGATACATATTTTTATTTCACCAAATAAAGTAACAAATTGTGTCCCTAATGGATCTTGTTTGGGCTTCATTCGACAATACTGATAATAACAACAGGGTAGAAAAAAGTGATTATAGCCAAATCTGACCTCCACATCATGGCTCAGGACCTCCTTTTTCAGCTTGTAAATATTGACAATTCATAATGTAGTAATAATTGAAAACAATAACGTTATAATAATTAGACTACATTAATAGTATCAAAAGCATCAATAATGGTCAGTGACATTAAGCAACCAATTGTTATATTAATTTGCTTTAAAGAACCATATGCTTAAAACACAAATTCAAACCTTAGCCTTGCCCTTGTCTGAAAATGTGCATGCATCATTTGTAGGGTATCCATGAACGAAATATGAATTGCTTTTTTTAAAATTACTATTCATAAATCGTTTATAATTATTTATCAACCATGATGAGAATGTTCTACTAATGGAAATGCTATATGTCATTCGTTGTTTCTTTCAAACAGCTTTATTTAGACAGCTTTATTTAGGTTTCATAACATTTATAACATTTTACATGACATTTTAGTCATTTAGCAGACGCTCTTATCCCGAGCGACTTACAGTTAGTGAGTGCATACATTTTTCATACTGGCCCCCCGTGGGAAACGAACCCACAACCCTGGCGTTGCAAGCACCGTGCTCTACCAACTGAGCTACAGGCTATAGAAGTAATATTGAACAACAGTAGCCTTAAAATACCCTCCCCAACTTGAATAGCTTTTGCTCATTCCTTAATGTGGCAGTCAATGTAATCTATAGCACCTCATCATTACATCTCTGTTGGCTGTCAACGTTCTGCTCATGACGCTTAGAAACACAATACCGAACAACAAGTATCAGTACTATGACCGCCGCTGCAATGAAAATCCACACCCAAAGAAATATCCCCGTTGTTGCTGATGATACATTACTTGTGAAGTTAAAACCTGGCGTTAAGAAGTCACTGTAGACAGGGGTTGTTAAGGGAACCATTTCATGTCCATCTGTTTTGACACATTTAACCACATTTTGAAGGGAAAATCCAGCTCTGCATGAGCAAACAAAACTTCCAAACATGTTATCACAAAGTTGATCACAATATCCATTCTCGCATTCGTCAATATCTTGGCAAGAATCATCACTCTTTAGGAAGCCACCAGGACAATTACATTGTGTCCCAGCGCTGTTTCTGTCGCATATTACTGGGCAGTTGGCCGAAGAACAGTGCATTTTACACATATTGGGGTTTTCGCTCCTTGGAATATATCTTTCAAAACAAGAGCATTTGTAGCCCCCTGGCACATCCGTGCATGTATGTTCGCAAGGAGCCCCAGCGCATCCTTCATTACTATAGATGACATCTCCTTGATGAGAAAACTCTTGAGCCTCCATATGCGGTGTTTGGCACGTGCTTTTATGAACATTCTGACACAAAAATCCATCCACTTTTTCCTGGCAAGGTCGTTCTGTCCACATTCGATCGGTAGAAACGGACACACACCGTGGAGCGCAGACATTTACGTTGTCTTTCCAGTTGCTGAAATCTGCGATTTGAAATCCAGTTGTCCACTGGTATCCTCTCAATTTCGATTCGATGTTGCTGCATTGGTCATCTGGTAGGCGCAATCCGATCCAGAAGTATCCGGTTACCCGTACAAGCAAATCTCCAATTATTTCGGCTGATGCTGCAGATCGAACCGTCATTAATTCTCCTTTCATCTTTTGACACATTTGTTCCGATGTCTGGAAATCGACAGCACCGAGGGTTACAGCGTGGCAAATGTCCCC
Organism: Coregonus clupeaformis; assembly: GCF_020615455.1. Classification (NCBI taxonomy): domain Eukaryota; kingdom Metazoa; phylum Chordata; class Actinopteri; order Salmoniformes; family Salmonidae; genus Coregonus; species Coregonus clupeaformis. Next base: position 39,352 of record NW_025535164.1, on the reverse strand, counting down.
CTTGCACACGCAGGTAGAGGAGTCAATGCTTTCCCCTCCTACCTTTAGCATTAACATAATTATAATAATTACGGTTATCAAACCAACAAAAGGATTCGTTCTCCTTGCCATGATCACGAATAAATTAGACTATAACTTTAACTGACTTATCTTGACAGTGAAAATCACAGGAGGATTCGTGGGGAACACAATCCGTTCAGAATGTTGAGGAAACCATGAAAGGAAAAAACCCTCGGGACATAAAAGATTTGAGGAAGGAAGGAAATGGAAACTGCGATATTTTGTTCTAGAGTTATGCGGTCTTAGCCTGTCACCTTTATGGCATAGATATCCGATTATACATGTGACTTTAGTTTTAAAATATTAACTGTTTCCCACAACCACAAGTGAAAGTTTAACCACCTGCATTTTGGAATGAATAAACCCTGCATGGACAGTATTTACTACAAAAGTCATATGTTCTAATATTTCACTTTTTAAAGTGATCATTTATTGTCAATAAGCAGATTTCAATTGACTTCCCTTCCTCAAATATTGAAGGCAGAATCATGCATGGGTAAGTTGCACGCACCTTTGGCATACAAGGCGTTTTCGTTTATTTGTATTCATATTTCAATTTGAATATTCAATTCTAATCATTCCTCGATACGCCTTAATTCATTGCAATTCGTCAGTGTAATATAATAATATTATAAAAAATATAACATTGATTTTTTGCCTTTAAGTGTAAGTGTGTGTGTGTGTGTGTGTGTGTGTGTGTGTGTGTGTGTGTGTGTGTGTGTGTGTGTGTGTGTGTGTGTGTGTGTGTGTGTGTGTGTGTGTGTGTGTGTGTGTGTGTGTGTGCGCGCCTATACAATACGTATTTGTGAGTCATTGGCATGCTGTCAGAAATGTCTGGATATCAGTGAAAGGAAAAAGACAAGAAAAAGAGGGACAGACATAGTAGTATTGCGCCCCTGGAGCAAATTCAAATTTGAAGTATTCAAGTAAATTAGGCTTATAAAATTGCAGATGTAATCAATAAGATGTAGTCTGTGAACTTGAAGCAACTCTTACGCTAAAAAAATAATAAAAAAATGCTGGGTTGTTTGGATGACCCATTTGCTGGGTTGCAGGCATTGGGTGACTTAGTTGGGTTGTTTTCTTGAAAAAGAGCAAGGTTGGGTTGTCGATGCTGGGTTTTTGATGTTGGGTTATTGAGATATGACCCATTGAATGGGTTAATTCTCCCGCCAAATCCAGAAGATCAAAGTGATCCGGCAAGCTCATAAATATTTTTTTTAATTTTTTTATTTCACCTTTATTTAACCAGGTAAGCCAGTTGAGAACAGGTTCTCATTTACAACTGCGACCTGGCATAAATAAGGACTGTTACTGCTGTAGCATTTCTACCAATGCACCTGGCGCTGAGTGGAATTAGCTACTTTTCGAAGGGGGATTTTGAGAAAGTAGTAGCTCATTTACTGCATTTCTATACAATAAAAAAAATAAAAAAAATAAAAGCCTATTTGGAGAACAGCAAAAACAAACAAAATGTAATCCAGCCATTATCCAGCCAATGGTTACTGTAACTTCATTCACCTCAGTTGATCCACAAACACATAGCCTATTATATACAATTACCCGCTACACATTACAGGGATTAAAAACTACAATTTAAAAACGACATAAAGATCTGTTAGCAGAAACAGTATCTTATTAAGAAAAGGTTAACAATTACGTTTGCTTTACAGAACTTTGTTTGTTGTTGCAGTTTTACAGCTAATTTCCTGCAATTCTACACATTTTGCCATGGGGTGGGGAGACATTGTTGCAGGTTTAAAAGCTAATTTCCTGCAATTCTACACATTTTGCCATGAGTGACAGTGACTAACAAAATCAATGGGGCACATGCCCTGCATGCTTTCGGTAATTCAGCTATGATTACTACAAATTTAGATAGCTGGCTTGTCTAACTAGACTAAATTACCAATCTAAAAAATGCTAACTGACATGGGTTAATTGAGTGACTGTCAGTGAATGACATAGGCTATAACAAGAGGAAAACTGCTGATGCACAACCAAGTTTAGAAATTGCACCTTGTGTATTCTATTATTCTAACTCAACAGTAAGTTGAGACCCCGACTGAGGTCTATAAACCACGCCCAAAGTGACTGGACTAACTTCCTGCACACAACAATAGACTGTATAGGAGTATAGCAAAAAATTATAAAGAATGATTACCCAGCAATAAAGTAAGAAATAACCCACTGCTGGGTCAAAAATACATGAATAACAATAACTCAGGAAAGGAGTAAAAAGCAACCCGGCATTTTTTTTTGAGTGTATGACGATGAAATAACATTATTAAACCATTATGAATAAATCATATAGAAAATTGGATTTGTGCTTTGTTGAAGTACAGGCAATGATCTCAGACATGCTGTAAAAAAAAAAAAAAAAAAAAAGGTTATTCAGATTCTTCAATATGAACACGTTTTATTTATATATTCGTAGGTAATGCAATGTCAGAATACTATTTTTGATTTGTTATCATTTAACATTTAAAGAGTTCACGCAATTTCAAGCTGTGCTTTCAAGTGACCCATCACATTCTTCTAACCGAGTCTCTATACCGGAAGCCACCCAACAATAACTGTCAGCAGTGGTCATTTTCTTCCTCCTCTTTTCTTTTCTTTTTTGAATGACTACTTCGAAATATGACAATACCAGAGGTTACTGCAATGACAAGAACTAGTGGAACAACAGAACCAATAACGCAAATAAACAGCCAAGAGCTAAAAAAAATGTCATTGTGCGTTGGCCCACTCATTCCAATGGTTTTGAGGGACGGCCTTTCCTGCGTAATATCATGCGTAATGTCGTGCCTAATAGTGTCTTGAGGTGGTCCGTCGGTGAACTGAGGCTCGTTTTGTAATTCAACCGTAGAGATGGTTACAGTGTCAATGGTCTTGTCGTGTTGGTCGGTGTCTCTATGATCACGTGACGTCTCCGCAGTGGAGACAACAGTCACATCTCGAATGCAGGTCATTCCATTAGGCTGTAACCGGAAGTTCCGATGGCAAGAACACCTGAAACTACCAATGGTGTTAGTGCACCTATCTTCGCATCGATGAATGAGGCATTCGTCTATGTCTATACATGTATGGCCGTCCTCAGACACAGTGAACCCGGCGATGCAATGGCAGGAGAAGGATCCTTGAGAGTTAAGACATCTTTGGGGACATCTAGATTCAGTGCACTCGTCTACATCGTGGCATTTGCCCTCGACCATTGTGTAGCCTTCCTTGCACCTACATGTGTAACTACCTTGGGTATTGATGCAATGATGACCATCGCAGGCATTAATTTGGCATTCATCAACATCAATACAACCAAATTGGTCTTTATCCAATTGGAAGCCGTTTGGGCATACGCACGAGAAGCCCGTTGGTCCTGTTACGCATTGGTACTGGCATGGAGAACTGTGACAATATTCCTTTAGGCCACATGATACTCTGTCCTGTCCTAACACATAACCGTCCTTGCATCCACAATGGACACCACCGGCGTCACTATCAACACACAAATGATCACATCCGCCGTTTTTATAGCCACAGCTCTGTTTATCAGAGCCGCAAAACGGACCGGGGATAGTCCAACCATAGACACCATCCATTAATTTACAAATTGAAAAGTGATCATTGCCATTGCATCTTATGTCAGCATATGTTCCAAATGGGAATGCAGTCATGTTATTATCCCCATTTAATGGATTTGCTGAGAATGGGAGCATGTAATTCACTTGCTCTCCTTCTGCCAACAACAAAGGTTTACACATTCCCTTGAAATAGAATTTGCACAAGTAAAAAGCCTTGTCTTTGCAAGATCCATCCGTCCATTTTAATTCATTGCGACTGGATAAAGAATAATGTACCAACACGCAACGCTCCTCTGTGCAGGTGATGCGAGGTTCCTTCTCCCAGTTGGAATATTGGGAATATTCACTCCCAGATACCCACTTAAAACCGTTTAGACTCATGCCCCTTATAATGCAGTCCCCTTTATGCAATTTCAGTCCTATCCAAAATTTGAAGTCCACATTGCAATGGCTTTCGTCGATCTGTGAAAGGGTTGATTGAAGTTCTGCTAGCTCGCTCTTGTCTTTAGTTGTTACCAAGTAACCTCCGTCATCTTCACATTTCACTCGAGCGTCTTCGAAGCTGACCTCCTCCGTGTGAATAGTGAAACAGGCTTTGGATGTACACACAGTTGGCTCTCCGCCGGTGTCTGCTCCAGTTGCTCCCCAGATAGAGAATTGCAGTAACAGTAACAACGGCATCATTCCCACATAATCCAATAAACCAACAGCAATCATTTATTTAATATATTATAGGCTACATTTAGGCCTTGATCGCAAACGGATGACAAATTAGGTTTCCTATTCCCTGCCAAAATACAAGTGGTGCGAATTTGAACTGTACATTCAAGCTCCTGCATCCGGGTTTGTATATAAACCTAAAACGGAAAAAACAATTTTGCAGCAGATTTTTGTCTCCTGCAGAAGCAAGTTCCGTTGTGGAAACCAAAAACAATAGCAGCATCCTCATTGTTTTGACTTGTTTTCCTGATGGCTCCGTGCTTAGTAAACATGACATACTGCTTGTTTAGCCTACACCAATTTTAGCCTATGATGAATTTCAAACGCAAAAACATAGCATTTAATTATTTCACAATGTATTAAATCAATTCACATATGAAAGTAACAATTTGTTTGTAATAATTTTTCATAGCCTATCATATTTATTTCATTCATTTCGATAGCTGTTGATTTGATTATTTATTTAGTTATGTTGAACAACTTATTAGGCTACATTTCAGTTTACAGAAATAAGCCTTCATTAAAAATGTCAAGTGGACAGAAAAAACGGCTTCCCAAATAGAAATAATTCAAGAATTTGGTCCCAATTTGTTGCAGAGAACAAGGCCTTTTCCTGACAACCTTCTTAACTCATTAAAAAGCTCTGCTGAAATGAGAGACCGGAAAAATCACAATACTTAACTAGATGGTAACTTTACAAGTAAAGTGAGTGGGGCTTGCTAAAGCTCTTTTAAAAGTTATTTTTTTGTGGTAGTGGAAGTTAAAAAAGTTTTATGGTAACACTTTACTTGACACCCAGCATCATAATACATTATGACATGGTCATAACCATGCCATAATATATCATAACAGCTGCCATAACTTGTCATAACCTGTCATAATATGGCCATATTACTGTTATGACCCTTATATTTACACCTGTTGTGACATATATTGCGTTATTTTATGGCTGGTTATGACACCTACCTCCAGTAAGTGTGTCAAAACCCACATTTATTCAAATGTGTTTTTTCCCTGCCAAGAAGTTTCCTTTCATCTGAAAGTTTGTTTCTTAAGTCCTTTGTTGTTGTTGTAATTAATTATTTACAGTCATGTTTTTTTTTTCTTCTCCATCATATTTTAAGTGACCTGCAGAAAATACACTTAACATACTGTTGACGAGTAGGCCATGGTGTAATGGAACGTTTTGCCTTGTGTGGTAGGTTTTGTGGGCTTTGACACTCTTATGTAGGTGTCATAACCAGCCATAAAATAACCCAATATATGTCACAACAGGTCTAAATATATGTGTCTTCATGACAGTGTTATGACCATTTTATGATAGGTTATGACAAGTTATGTCAGCTGTTATGACATATTATGACATGGTTATGACTTTGTCATGAGGTGTTATGACACTGGGTGTCAAGTAAATTGTTACCAGTTTTACTTTAATTATATTATTTGAATAGTGAAATCATTTCAAATGCCCATCCCTAGTCAGAAGTGGTCAATAGTTTTTAGTCAGTAGTTGTGGTCAGTAGTAGTGGTCAGTAGTTGTGGTCAGTAGTTGTGGTCAGTAGTTGTGTAGTTGTGGTCAGTAGTTGTGGTCAGTAGTTGTGTGGTCAGTAGTTGTGGGGTTGTGGTCAGCAGTTGTGTGGTTGTGGTCAGTAGGTATGTGGTTTTGGTAAGTAGACACAGTGAGGGAAAAAAGTATTTGATCCCCTGCTGATTTTGTACGTTTGCCCACTGACAAAGAAATGATCAGTCTATAATTTTAATGGTAGGTTTAATTGAACAGTGAGAGACAGAATTACAACAAAAAAATCGAGAAAAACACATGTAAAAAATGTTATAAATTGATTTGCATTTCAATGAGGGAAATAAGTATTTGACCCCCTCTCAATTAGAAAGATTTCTGTCTCCCAGGTGTCTTATATACAGGTAACGAGCTGAGATTAGGAGCACACTCTTAAAGGGAGTGCTCCTAATCTCATCTTGTTACCTGTATAAAAGACACCTGTCCACAGAAGCAATCAATCAATCAGATTCCAAACTCTCCACCATGGCCAAGACCAAAGAGCTCTCCAAGGATGTCAGGGACAAGATTATAGACCTACACAAGGCTAGAATGGGCTGCAAGACCATCGCCAAGCAGCTTGGTAAGAAGGTGACAACAGTTGGTGCAATTATTCGCAAATGGAAGAAACACTAAAGAACTGTCAATCTCCCTCGGCCTGGGGCTCCATGCAAGATCTCACCTCATGGAGTTGCAATGATCATGAGAACGGTGAGGAATCTGCCCAGAACTACACGGGAGGATCTTGTCAATGATCTCAAGCCAGCTGGGACCATAGTCACCAAGAAAACAATTGGTAACACACTACGCCGTGAAGGACTGAAATCCTGCAGCGCCCGCAAGGTCCCCCTGCTCAAGAAAGCACATATACAGGCCCATCTGAAGTTTGCCAATGAACATCTGAATGATTCAGAGGAGAACTGGGTGAAAGTGTTGTGGTCAGATGAGACCAAAATCGAGCTCTTTGGCATCAACTCAACTCGCCATGTTTGGAAGAGGAGGAACGCTGCCTATGACCCCGCTGCCTATCCCCACCGTCAAACATGGAGGTGGAAACATTATGCTTTGGGGGTGTTTTTCTGCCAAGGGGACAGGACAACTTCACCGCATCAAAGGTACGATGGACGGGGCCATGTACCGTCAAATCTTGGGTAAGAGCCTCCTTCCCTCAGCCAGGGCATTGAAAATGGGTCGTGGATGGGTATTCCAGCATGACAATTATCCAAAACACACGGCCCAGTCAACAAAGGAGTGGCTCAAGAAGAAGCACATTAAGGTCCTGGAGTGGCCTAGCCAGTCTCCAGACCTTAATCCCATAGAACATCTGTGGAGGGAGCTGAATGTTCGAGTTGCCAAACGTCAGCCTCAAAACCTTAATGACTTGGAGAAGATCTGCAAAGAGGAGTGGGACAAAATCCCTCCTGAGATGTGTGCAAACCTGGTGGCCAACTACAAGAAACGTCTGACCTCTGTGATTGCCAACAAGGGTTTTGCCACCAAGTACTAAGTCATGTTTTGCAGAGGGGTCAAATACTTATTTCCCTCATTAAAATGCAAATCAATTTATAACATTTTTGACATGCGTTTTTCTGGATTTTGCTGTTGTTATTCTGTCTCTCACTGTTCAAATAAACCTACCATTAAAATTATAGACTAATCATGTCTTTGTCAGTGGGCAAACGTACAAAATCAGCAGGGGATCAAATACTTATTTCCCTCACTGTATGTGGTTCAGTAGTTGTGGTCAGTAGTTGTGTAGTTGTGGTCAGTAGTTGTGGTCAGTAGTTGTGTAGATGTGGTCAGTAGTTGTGGTCAGTAGTTGTGTGGTCAGTAGTTGTGGGGTTTTGGTCAGCAGTTGTGTGGTTGTGGTCAGTAGGTATGTGGTTTTGGTAAGTAGTTGTGGTTAGTAGTTGTATGGTTCAGTAGTTGTGGTCAGTAGTTGTGGTCAGTAGTTGTGTGGTCAGTAGTTGTGGTTAGTAGTTGTGTGGTTCAGTAGTTGTGGTCAGTAGTTGTGGTCAGTAGTTGTGGTCAGTAGTTGTGGTCAGTAGTTGTGGTTAGTAGTTGTGTGGTTCAGTAGTTGTGGTCAGTAGTTGTGGTCAGTAGTTGTGGGCAGTGGTTGTGGTCAGTAGTTGTGGTTAGTAGTTGTGTGGTTCAGTAGTTGTATGCACTCCAATTAGTACGATATGTGTTAGCTAACTTGTTGTGCATATTATGTTATTATTATGTGTCTATCGTCTATGGCTAGGGGATAGGGTTAAGGTTAGGTGTTAGGTTAAAGGGTTAAGGTTAGGGTTAAGGTTAGGGTTAAAGTTAGGGTTAAGGTTAGGTGTTAGGTTAAAGGGTTAAGGTTAGGGTTAAGGTTAGGGTTAGGGTTAGGGGAAGGGTTAGCTAACATGCTAAGTAGTTGCAAAGCAGATAAAAAGTAGTAAGTAGTTAAAAAGTTGCTAAAATGCTAAAGTTGTCCGTGATGAGATTCAAACACCCAACCTTTGGGTTGCTAGACGTTCACGTTATACGCCCACCCACCCACCCACCCCGACCAACCCCCCCCCCTCCCCCCCGTAACCATACCAAATGGAACATATCATACTAATTTCAGTGTCCCGGATTTACATGTACTATGTTACGTCTAGTGTATGAGACCAGGCTGCCTACCCAGGCCAGATGGCTTCTGCCCAATCTAAGGCCCTGCCCTGCCGGAAACCCGAAATCAAAAATAACTTCCTCAGTTAGTAAATCCATTAGCTGCTCCTCTCTGTCTGTCCCTCGATCACTCCCTGCACGTAGGCAGCTCGCTCTGCATACACTCTGCTCATGGCGGCGCTGAGTGTGGGAGTTTCCATAGCAACGGCTTCGCTTCGGCTGCTCTGCTCAATGTAGAGATATGAGAGAGCGGTTAGCTGTTAGCTACTTTTCATTACTCTAAACTCCGACGAAACTCAGGGAACATTATTATTTTCTTTGAAATAATCTCTCCTGACGAGGTTGAAGCACTTCTGACACCATATTTTGATCTTAGTCAGATATAACTCAGGTTCAAAATAACTCAAAATAACTCAGGTTCAAAATGTTAGTGATCAATTTAGTGATACCCAAGCCGTATCCGCACCCTAGTTATTGATGTGGTCAAAGTAGCTGATTTGTGTCAAAAGTTGCATTATTGAATTTACAGTGAATGGAATGTTGGAAGTGATGTCACAATGGGGAGCTTTAGAATGTGGAGGAAATTCCATGAAAGTGAATAAAGACTGACAAAAAGAAGGACAAAAAAAAATGTATAACTTAAAAAGTATAAAAGATATCAAAAAGTTGAATACAAGCAACTCATCCCAGATCAGTCTACACATTTTAAAGTTCAAACAGCGTTTCTAGCTTAAATGGTGTAGAAGGAGTTGAGTGCTAAAGAATAATAATAATAATAAGAGGAAGTATGTTGAAGATTTAAGTGGGGGCGTTAGCTTCACAAGCCCCACAATACCCAAAACAATAAAGGCAGGGTGGGGAAATTCATGGGTCAGGTTGTGTGTGTACAGGATGGGGCCATATTGTCATGCAATTATTGAGGGCTACTGATGGAAGCTCAGCCAGTCTCACCACGCTCAGCCAATCTAACCCTGTTTTGACACTTGGCAGACAGAGGGGCATTTCTGTTTTTGTTATCTGTGTAACTGATTTGAACCAAACATTGACAGATGTTCAATATGTCTGTATGTGATTGTGTTCCATAATGTTAGCGCTATTAGCTATCTTGCTGTGCATATTCTGTTATTGTTACGTGTCCTCTGTAGCTCAGCTGGTAGAGCACGGCGCTTGTAACGCCAACGTAGTGGGTTCGATCCCTGGGACCACCCATACACAAAAAAAAATTATGCACGCATGACTGTAAGTCGCTTTGGATAAAAGCGTCTGCTAAATGGCATGTTATTATTTGATATGATTCCCATAGGTAATATTATTCATCATAGTCCTTTGAAGTAACTACCCACTGGACACAAGCTGGTTGAATCAACGTTGTTTCAACGTCATTTGTCAACATCGGCCTATTGTGACGTTGAATCTTAGTTTTAAACACATTTTGATTTGCAAACAGTTACCAGTACCGTTGTCTTATAATTTCAACCAGCTTTGCAAACATTGAAATGAGGGTAAAACTTTAACTTCAATACAATGACTTAACCTGACCAACTGGTTGTGACAACAATCTATTGAACAAAAATAATAAACGTAAAGTGTTGGTCCCATGTTTTATACTGTGAAATAAAAGATCCCAGAAAATGTCCATATGCACAAAAAGCTTGTTTCTCTCAAATGTTGTGCACAAATTTGTTTATATCCCTCTTAGTGAACAATTCTCCTTTGCCAAAATAATCCAAACACCTGACAGGTATGGCATATCAAGAAGCTGATTAATCAGCATGATCATTACACAGGTGCACCTTGTGCGTGGGCCAATAAAATGGCACTCTAAAATGTGCAGCTTTGTCACACAACACAATGCCACAGGTGTCTCAAGTTTTGAGGGAGCGTACAATTGGCATGCTGACTGCAGGAATCTCCACCAGAGCTGTTGCCAGAGAATTGAATGTTCATTTCTCTACCATAAGCCGCCTCCAATGTCATTTTAGAGAAATTGGCAGTACTTCCAACCAGCCTCACAACTGCAGACCACGTGTAACTACGCCAGCCCAGGCCCAGATCCGGCTTCTTCACCTGGTGTGTGCTGAGGAGTATTTTTGTCTGTAATACATCCCTTTTGTGGGGGGAAAAATCATTCTGATTGGCTGGGCCTGGCTCCCCAGTGGGATGGCCTTGTTCCTAAGTGGGTGGGCCTATGCCCTCGCAGGCCCACCCATGGCTGCACCCCTGCCCAGTCATGTGAAATCCATAGATTAGGGCCTAATGAATTTATATCAGTTGACTGATTTCTTCATATGAACAGTAACTCAGTAAAATAGTTTTAATTGTTGGATGTTGCGTTTATATTTTTGTTCAGTATAATTTCAATGTAGTCATCAGAACTATGTTGAAATTGCGTTGAAAATTCCACGTAAGATGGTTAAAAATGTTGTAGAATCTAGTGGGAAATTGCAACACAATTCATGTCATGTGGTGTTGTAAATACTTTGAACATGCAACATCAGATCCATGTCACATTTTCATCATATTTTAGATGTTCACATTTTTGCATATTCCCACTGTTTAATCAACATCTAGTTTTCATCCTGTATTCAATATATATTGGGTGGTTGAAATTATGTTGAATTTCACATTTGATTAGACATATTTTATTTGACCTTGTTTCAATGTTGATAGTAAAATGTATGTTTGAATCAATGTCAATTTTTCAACATCATGCCCTCAACCTAAATAAAGACTTACCTAGAGTTGAAGTCGGAAGTTTACATACACTTAAGTTGGAGTCATTAAAACTAGTTTTTCAACCACTCAACACATTTCTTGTTAACAAACTATAGTTTTGGCAAGTCGGTTAGGACATCTACTTTGTGCATGACACAAGTAATTTTTCCAACAATTGTTTACAGACAGATTATTTCACTTATTGTTCACTGTATCACAATTCTGTGGGTCAGAAGTTTACATACACTAAGTTGACTGTGCATTTAAACAGCTTGGAAAATTCCAGAAAATGATGTCATGGCTTTAGAAGCTTCTGATAGGCTAATTGACATAATTTGAGTCAATTGGAGGTGTACCTGTGGATGTATTTCAAGGCCTACCTTCAAACTCAGTGGCTCTTTGCTTGACATCATGGGAAAATCAAAAGAAATCAGCCAAGACCTCAGAAAAAAATTTGTAGACCTCCACAAGTCTGGTTCATCCTTGGGAGCAATTTCCAAACGTTCATCTGTACACATTTATCAAAACCTTTTTTGATATACTAAGAGGACCGTAATTAGCATGTTTTAACCACTCCTATGTAAATGGTAGATTACCTGACACTCAAGAAGAAGATCTCATTATTACTGAAACAGGATACAAGTGGAAAATATAAAGGTCCAGTCCATTTAAAAAATTGTAGGCCCCTTACACTTCAGTGTTGTGATGCAAAATGTATAGCGCATAGAATTAAAAAGGTATTGTCGGATATTATTCATTCAAATCAGACAGGTTTTTTACATGGAAGATACATTGGAGATAATATAAGGCAATTATTGGAAACAATAGAACACTATGGAAAATCTGGGAAACCAGGCCTGCTATTCATAGCAGACTTCGAAAATGCATTTGATAAAGTACGACTGGGGTTTATATATAAATGCCTGGAGCATTTCAATTTTGGAGAATCTCTTATAAAATGGGTCAAAATCATGTATAGTAACCCTAGGTGTAAAATAGTAAAGTTTTAAACTGTCTAGAGGAGTGAAACAAGGTTGTCCACTATCGGCATATCTACAGTGGGGGAAAAATGTATTTAGTCAGCCACCAATTGTGCAAGTTCTCCCACTTAAAAAGATGAGAGAGGCCTGTAATTTTCATCATAGGTACACGTCAACTATGACAGACAAAATGAGAAAAGAAAATCCAGAAAATCACTTTGTAGGATTTTTAATGAATTTATTTGCTAATTATGGTGGAAAATAAGTATTTGGTCAATAACAAAAGTTTCTCAATACTTTGTTATATACCCTTTGTTGGCAATGACACAGGTCAAACGTTTTCTGTAAGTCTTCACAAGGTTTTCACACACTGTTGCTGGTATTTTGGCCCATTCCTCCATGCAGATCTCCTCTAGAGCAGTGATGTTTTGGGGATGTCGCTGGGCAACACGGACTTTCAACTCCCCTCCAAAGATTTTCTATGGGGTTGAGATCTGGAGACTGGCTAGGCCACTCCAGGACCTTGAAATGCTTCTTACGAAGCCACTCCTTCGTTGCCCGGGCGGTGTGTTTGGGATCATTGTCATGCTGAAAGACCCAGCCATGTTTCATCTTCAATGCCCTTGCTGATGGAAGGAGGTTTTCACTCAAAATCTCATGATACATGGCCCCATTCATTCTTTCCTTTACACGGATCAGTCGTCCTGGTCCCTTTGCAGAAAAACAGCCCCAAAGCATGATGTTTCAACCCCCATGCTTCACAGTAGGTATGGTGTTCTTTGGATGCAACTCAGCATTCTTTGTCCTCCAAACACGACGAGTTGAGTTTTTACCCAAAAGTTATATTTTGGTTTCATCTGACCATATGACATTCTCCCAATCCTCTTCTGGATCATCCAAATGCACTCTAGCAAACTTCAGACGGGCCTGGACATGTACTGGCTTAAGCAGGGGGACACGTCTGGCACTGCAGGATTTGAGTCCCTGGCGGCGTAGTGTGTTACTGATGGTAGGCTTTGTTACTTTGGTCCCAGCTCTCTGCAGGTCATTCACTAGGTCCCCCCATGTAGTTTACCAATAAAATGGTGTGATGGTGATGTGGATATACTCGGAATACATATCCCAAAGGACTCCTGAGTGGCGCAGTGGTCTAAGGCACTGCATCGCTAGTGCTAACTGTGCCACTAGAGATCCTGGTTCGAATCCAGGCTCTGTCGCTGCCGGCCGCGACTGGGAGACTCATGGGCGGCGCACAATTGGCCCAGGGTAGGGGAGGGAATGGCCGGCAGGGATGTAGCTCAGTTGATAGAGCATGGCGTTTGCAACGCCAGGGTTGTGGGTTCGATTCCCACGGGGGGCCAGTATAAAAAAATTATGTATTCACTAACTGTAAGTCGCTCTGTATAAGAGCGTCTGCGAAATGACGTAAAGGAAATAAATGATCTCACTTCAATACATTTTAATAGAAGTTAGCAAAAAAAGATAAGATCTTGCTACCATGGAAAGGAAAATACCTGTCAATTTGTGGAAAAATCACCCTGATTAACTATTTAGTATTATCCCAGTTTACCTATTTGCTTATGGTCTTGCCTACGCCTAGCGAACAGTTTTTAAAATTATATGAGAAAAAAATATTACACTTTATTTGGAACGGCAAATCAGACAATATTAAACGGGCCTATTTAAAATTATTACATATTAAAGCATTAGACCTATCACTAAAAGCTTCAGTCATACAAAAGTTATACTTAAATCCGAACTGGTTCTCTAGCAAATTAGTAAGATTGTCTCACCCAATGTTCAAGAATGGCCTTTTTCCCTTTATTCAGATTACAACCACTCACTTTCTGTTATTTGAAAAGGAAATAATCTCCCAAATATAACTATTTCTAAAACAAGCCATAGAAAGTTGTTTGCAATTTCAATTTAATCCTCCAGAAATGACAGAACAAATAATGCTACAAATATTGTGGTTAAACTCAAATATACTAATTGACAAAACTAATGTTTAAAAAAGGTATAACCTTCGTAAATGATATCATCGGTAGGACTGGTGGAGTTTTGTTGCACATGCAGCTAACAAAAACATATGGAAATGTCTGCTCTACCCAAAATTGGAAGAGGAAAGTGGAAGGGGGAGAAAGTAAGGAACTTATCTGTCGGCCTTGCATTAAAGAACATAATTGGTTAAGGAAAACTGTGATAAATAAAAAAGTATATCAGTTTCATTTAAGGACCAAAGGATTGACAGCCGTACCATACAGACTGCAAAATAGTTGGGAAGAGATTTTTGACGTACCGATCCCATGGAATAGTGTTTATGAACTGATACGCAAAACGACACCGGATTCAAAACTTAGAATCTTTCTTTACATTTTTATATCAATTTCTTGCTACCAATAGAATGTTATTTATATGGGGGATACAATCTTCCCAGCTCTGCAGATTTTGCTGCGAAGAGACAGAATCATTAGATCATTTGTTTTGGTACTGTCCATTTGTAGCTGGTTTTTGGACACAGGTCCAGGAATGGCTAAAGGATTGCAATATTTACCTGGAGCTAACCTTGCAGATAGCATTACTGGGTGATCTGAAAAGTCATAGTCAATCGATCAATAATATAATAATACTTTTAGCAAAAATGTTTATTTTCAATTCACAATCTGTAGAAACAATGAGAATAGAAAGGTTTAGAACTTTTGTAAGACATCACAGTCCAGTTGAAATATATATGGCAAATATAAATTCTATATGGATGGTGTTAAGAGATAGATGGGAGGAGTTAAATGGAATTTTCATCATAGGTACACGTCAGCTATGACAGACAAATTGAGAGAAAAAAAATCCAGAAAATCACATTGTAGGATTTTTAATGAATTTATTTGCAAATTATGGTGGAAAATAAGTATTTGGTCACCTACAAACAAGCAAGATTTCTGGCTCTCACAGATCTGTAACTTCTTCTTTAAGAGGCTCCTCTGTCCTCCACTCGTTACCTGTATTAATGGCACCTGTTTGAACTTGTTATCAGTATAAAAGACACCTGTCCACAACCTCAAACAGTCACACTCCAAACTCCTCTATGGCCAAGACCAAAGGGCTGTCAAAGGACACCAGAAACACAATTGTAGACCTGCACCAGGCTGGGAAGACTGAATCTGCAATAGGTAAGCAGCTTGGTTTGAAGAAATCAACTGTAGGAGCAATTATTAGGAAATGGAAGACATACAAGACCACTGATAATCTCCCTCGATCTGGGGCTCCATGCAAGATCTCACCCCGTGGGGTCAAAATGATCACAAGAACGGTGAGCAAAAATCCCAGAACCACACGGGGGGACCTAGTGAATGACCTGCAGAGAGCTGGGACCAAAGTAACAAAGCCTACCATCAGTAACACACTACGCCGCCAGACGTGTCCCCCTGCTTAAGCCAGTACATGTCCAGGCCCATCTGAAGTTTACTAGAGTGCATTTGGATGATCCAGAAGAGGATTGGTAGAATGTCATATGGTCAGATGAAACCAAAATATAACTTTTTGGTAAAAACTCAACTCGTCGTGTTTGGAGGACAAAGAATGCTGAGTTGCATCCAAAGAACACCATACCTACTGTGAAGCATGGGGGTGGAAACATCATGCTTTGGGGCTGTTTTTCTGCAAATGGACCAGGACGACTGATCCGTGTAAATGAAAGAATGAATGGGGCCATGTATCATGAGATTTTGAGTGAAAACCTCCTTCCATCAGCAAGGGCATTGAAGATGAAACATGGCTGGGTCTTTCAGCATGACAATGATCCCAAACACACCGCCCGGGCAACGAAGGAGTGGCTTCGTAAGAAGCATTTCAAGGTCCTGGAGTGGCCTAGCCAGTCTCCAGATCTCAACCCCATAGAAAATCTTTGGAGGGAGTTGAACGTCTGTGTTGCCCAGCGACAGCCCCAAAACATCACTGCTCTAGAGGATATCTGCATGGAGGAATGGACCAAAATACCAGCAACAGTGTGTGAAAACCTTGTGAAGACTTACAGAAAACATTTGACCTGTGTCATTGCCAACAAAGGGTATATAACAAAGTATTGAGAAACTTTTGTTATTGACCAAATACTTATTTTCCACCATAATTTGCTAATCAATTCATTAAAAATCCTACAATGTGATTTTCTGGATTTTTTTCCTCATTTTGTCTGTCATAGTTGACGTGTACCTATGATGAAAATTACAGGCCTCTCTCATCTTTTGAAGTGGGAGAACTTGCACAATTGGTGGCTGACTAAATACTTTTTTCCCCCACTGTACATCCCTGCTGGCCATTCCCTCCCCTACCCTGGACGACGCAGGGCCAATTGTGCGCCGCCCCATGGGTCTCCCTGTCGCGGCTGGCTACGACAGAGCCTGGATTCGAATCAGGATCTCTAGTGGCACAGCTAGCACTGCGATGCAGTGCCTTAGACCACTGTGCCACTCTGGAGTCACGGTGGTCAGATAGTCTGCCACCATGTACTGTCTGTTTAGAGCCAAATAGCATTGAAGTTTACTTCGATTTTTTGTGGTATCTTTCCAATAGGTGATATATTTTTCTTTTTGCTTTGTGATGATTTGGTTGGGCCAGATTTTCTGAGTGCTGTCCTGAGGCTCTATGAGGTTGGTTTTGGTTAGTGAACTGAGCCTCAGAACCAGCTGGCTGAGGGGACTCTTGTTTAATCTCTTGACATAGTAGAGCTGTGTGATGGTTGTAAAATTTGATGGCTCTTTTTTCTATTCGAATAAGGAGTGGGTATTGGCCCAATTCTGCTCTACATGCGTTATTTTGAGTTTTTCATTGCACTTGCAATACAGTCTTGCAAAACTCTGCATGCAGTATTTCACTTGGATGTTTGTCCCATTTGGGAAAGAGAGCGGAACCCAAACTTCGTTGCCATATAGAGCAATTGGTTCTATAACTGATTGGAAAATGTTGAGCCAGATTCTAATTGGAATTTCGATTTTGATATTCCTTTTAATGTCATAGAATGCTCTTCTTGCTTTGTCTCTCAGCTCATTCACAGCCATCTGAAAGCTATCTGTGTTGATGATATTTAGTCCTAGATACGTGTAATTTTTGGTGTGTTCTAATAGAACTGTGTCCAAATATAATTTATATTTGTCATCCTGATTTCCGTACCTTTTTTGGAATATCATCATATTAGTTTTTTTTAGATTAACGGTCAGGGCCCAGGTCTGACAGAACCTGTGCAGATGATCTAGATGCTGCTGTATCCCCTCTTTCGTGGGAGACAGTAGCACCAGGTCATCTGCGTACAGCAGACACTTGATTTCAGTGTTTTCTAGGTTGAGACCAGGTGCTGCCGATTCTTCTAATGTTTTTGCCAATTCATTAATGTAGATGTGAAATAGTGTTGGACTTATTGGGCAGCCCTGTTTCACTCCACGTCCCTGAGAGAAGTCTGTTTGCTTGTTGACGATTTTAACCGCACATTTGTTTTTAGTGGTCATTGATTTAATAACATAATATGTTTTCCCTCCAATACCACTTTCTATTAGTTTGTAAAAAAGACCTTCGTGCCAAATTGAATCAAATGCTTTCTTGAAGTCTACAAAACACGAGTAGATTTTGCCTTTGTTTTGGTTTACTTGTTTGTCAATTAGAGTGTGGAGGGTGTAAATGTGGTCTGTTGTACGATAATTTTTTACAAATCCAATCTGGCTTCTGCTTAGGACGTTGTGTTCATCAAGTAAATGATATAGTCTGCTGTTTATGATACTGCAGAGAATTTTCCCCAAGTTGCTGTTAATGCAAATTCCTCTGTAATTATTTGGGTCAAATTTGTCTCCATTTTTATAAATTGGTGTGATCAATATCGGGGAAAATACCTGCAGTTAGGATAATGTTGAAGAGTTTGAGTATAGCCAATTTGAATTTGTGGTCTGTATATTTGATCATTTCGTTTAAAATACCATCAGCACCACAGGCCTTGTTGTTCTGGGCTCTTTGTTATATTGCTGTAGAGGTTTGCAAAGTGATTTCTCCACATTTCCCCATTTTGGATAGCCAATTCCTCATTATGAGGTTTGTTTAATTTATTCCTATTCTCCCAGAAGTGGTTTGATTCTATGGATTCCTCAATTACATCCAGATCCAGATGAGCTGTAGGTGTAACTACCAAAAGTGTCCCCTCTTAGCCTACCATTAACTATGTACAGACAGTGTTCGACAGAGCTTCAGGAGCTGTACTCCATTTTTGTTTTTCACTTTGTCATAGTTGTTTCTGGGGGGGTATGTGAGAAGGGAAAGGTTGTTGCTTCCCGGTAGGTGTTTGTCCCCATGACTGTTAATAGTGTCTAGTTCTTCTGCTGTTCTAGCATTCAGGTCTCCACAGACCAGCACATTGCCTTGGGCCTGAAAGTGACTAATCTCCACCTCTAGAATGGAGAAACTCTCTTCATTGAAGTAGGGTGACTCTGAGGGGGGAATGTATGTAGCACAGAGGAATATGTTTTTATCTGTTAAGATAGCCTCCTTGTTGATTTTAAGCCAGATAAAGAATTCTCCTGTTTTGATCAATTCGATTGAATTAGTTAGTTCAGATTTATACCATATTAGCATTCCCCCTGAGTCTCTGCCCTGTGTGATTCCTTTTAATTTGGTGGATGGTACGATTACCTCCCTATAACCTAGTGGACAGCCAGTGGAAACATCACCTCTGCACCATGTTTCCTGTAGTACTACAATATCAACATCATCAATTTATTTAAGGAAGTCTGGGTTTCTGCTCTTTAGCCCTCTTTAGCCCAAAAGCAATCCTTGTAAATTCCAACATGCAACGTAAAAAGATTTCATAACTGTTTTTTCTTTACCTTCAAAATGAAATAAACAATCACAATCCAACATGAACTATTAAAATATGATTTTTCAATTAACGTAAACTCTTATTATGCAAATGTGATTTGTTTATCATTTAAGATAGTATTTGTGTCATGCCACTTGGGTGGATGTAGTGTGAGGATGGTGGAGTTATTGTACTCATCTTACCATGACCCTCGGCATATCACATGTGAGCATAGTAGATTCAGCATTTGTTTGATGTTACTCATTTCGTTGGTGGGAGCTAGGCCAGTTGCTCCTCTCACAGCTTGTGCATAGCTCTGCCTGCCAGGCTGTGGCTCCTCCAGGTGTGGGTCTGCGTTGGGGGGGATGGGGGTGTTAGGCCTCGTCTGGGTGGGTCTGAAGCTGGGCTGGGGTGGTCTGTGCTGCGCTGGCTGTGGTGGGCATTGAGTGGATGTCCTTCCTCTGTAGAAGGGTTGACACCACGATTCTTGAGTTGGGGAATATTGCGGAGGCCTTCTCAATCACTCCCTGTAGTGAAGTCGCCACCCTCTCCTGCTGAGCACACAGGTCGTTGCTTCCGGTGTGTATGATTATGTGGCTTGGCGACCCGAGCTGGGCCTTATCAAGCAGTGCCATGGCACTCTGCGTTGTTGGGCACCACACCTTTCTCGTTTTGTGTCTAGGACATTTTTATTCTCCTGAACAAACTTCCCATTTGAGTCCATCAACAGGACAATCTCAGCCAGTGTTTAATCTGGACTGGAGGGGGTAGGGTTGGGGCTGGTGGGTTTTGGAGCTGGGGTGTGGCTGGTCTGTGCCAGTTCCGCTGTCAGTGGGAGGCTGTTCTGTGGGCTGGGGGGGAGGCATGCAGCCGGCAGGGCTGGGGAGGCCTGGCTGGTTGAGGTGGGCTCCTCTGCTGTGTGAGGGAAGGTCATAGAGTGGTGATCTAGCTGCTCCTGCAGCCTGTCCTCTGTTCTCTTTCTCTCCTGCAGCTCCTCTCTTAGTGTGGTCAGCTCGTTATTACTGCTCTGCCTGTCTTTTTGGAGCTCTCTCACCTCCTTTGTTAGATCAGCTAGCTCTCTCTTGAGTCCGTCTCTCTGTGTTGCAAGGCTGCTGTCCTGCCCTGTCCGCACCTTGGTTAGGAGCTCCTCTAAGGTGTGGATGTCTGGTTGCTGTTTGCTCACACTCTCCCTGAGCAGGACCACCTCCCCCTCCAGTTTGGTGAACAGATCCTTCATGGCAGCCATGGTGGTGAGGAGGGCCTGAGCCTGCTCTGCACTGAGGGGTTCGCTCTCCTCCTGGGGCGTGTCCTCCACTATGGCGGGAAGAGAGGTGCTGGATGTGCCTTTTTGGGTGGGGATAGTGGGGGTGAGGGTGGTGCTGGTGGAGTTTGTCTTGTGGGAGGGCATGTCACTGGTGGTGTCCTTCTCTCTCTCTGCTCTCTCCTTAATGGTCTGAAAGTCTGTTTCAAACAGCCTAAGGTTACCTTGCACCATGACAGTCCCAGTCTTGTAGAGGTTGATTGTTATCATGGTGCTGTCAGGGTCGTCTGTCTCTTTGACTTTCAGCTTCCACCCATTACAGATTCCCTCTTTCTTTATGGATGGGTAGTGAGAGCAGAATGCTGAGCGCCATGCATTTGGCTGGTCAGTGAGAAAGATGAGATTACTCACATCACCGTTTTTGTAGAGGTCTGTGAAAAGGGTTTCTGGCCTCCCCTTTAGTAGTTTCTGTTTAAAAGCTTTCCTCGTTGTGTCATTTTTGGACTCTGGAGGGTAGAGAATGGACTCAGCGCTGAGGGGGAGTGGGGACATGGTGCCTGTGGACTCTGCTACTACTGCTGCTGCTGCTCTGTTCTGCTGCACCGTTGCCATGGCAACCAGTTTTGTTTGTCTGCTGCTGTTGCTAGCTAGCTCCTGTTTAGCTCAAAAACCAGCAAAAATAGTGAAAAATCTTCACACACAAAAACAAAAGATGTGTTTAAAGTTAGAGTCCGTGCTCCTTTTTGATTTACTCACTCAGTTTGGTCGTTTGATGTAGTTGTATTAACTCCCCTTGCTAGGTTTGTTTCTAGCTAAATTTTCTGTCTGGCTTGTTAGCCTGCTGGCTAGGTTTTTGTTGTGTAGCTAGCTAGTGAGAGTCAAAACTTCTTAATTTGAGGCGCAAAGTTACTTTTTTTTCTATTCTGATTTAATAGAGTTGTTGTTCATCACTTCTTGTCTTGAATTCTTTTTAGATTTGAGTTTTCTAAAAACAATAAAAACATAAATAAATCAGGAGCTCATGTTGAGCATGACATTTTACATTTACATTTACGTCATTTAGCAGACTCTCTTATCCAGTGCGACTTACAAATTGGTGCATTCACCTTATAGCCAGTGGGATAACCACTTTACAATATGTTTTTTGGGGGGGTGGGGTGGGGTAAGGGGGGGTAGAAGGATTACTTTATCCTATCCCAGGTATTCCTTAAAGAGGTGGGGTTTCAAGTGTCTCCGGAAGGTGGTGAGTGACTCCGCTGTCCTGGCGTCGTGAGGGAGCTTGTTCCACCATTGGGGTGCCAGAGCAGCGAATAGCTTTGACTGGGCTGAGCAGGAACTGTGCTTCCGCAGAGGTAGGGGGGCCAGCAGGCCAGAGGTGGATGAACGCAATGCCCTCGTTTGGGTGTAGGGACTGATCAGAGCCTGAAGGTACGGAGGTGCCGTTCCCCTCACAGGCAAGCACCATGGTCTTGTAGCAGATGCGAGCTTCAACTGGAAGCCAGTGGAGTGTGCGGAGGAGCGGGGTGACGTGAGAGAACTTGTGAAGGTTGAACACCAGACGGGCTGCGGCATTCTGGATGAGTTGTAGGGGTTTAATGGCACAGGCAGGGAGCCCAGCCAACAGCGAGTTGCAGTAATCCAGACGGGAGATGACAAGTGCCTGGATTAGGACCTGTGCCGCTTCCTGTGTAAGGCAGGGTCGTACTCTCCGAATGTTGTAGAGCATGAACCTACAGGATCGGGTCACCGCCTTGATGTTAGCAGAGAACAACATTTCCTCTCGCTGTTAACTCTCCTCACAGTTAACCACTTCTTCATTCTACTCTCCTCACAGTTAACCACTTCCCCATTCTACTCCCCTCACAGTTCTGCTATACAGAAGGTAACCAAGGAGCTCTTTGAGATATTAAGAGCCTAACACACTAGCTAAACCCACTTGGCCGATAACTACCATAGATTATAGTATTATAGATACTACACTAAGCAAGCTGTTAGCCACACTACACAGTAAGATAGGGCTCTCTCTCATCCATTATGCATGTAATACAATGTTTCCCTGTGTGGCTGCAAGTCAAGCCACTAATATTGCAATTTGCCAAGTGTATTACTGTGATTATTTATCCTTAGGCGGAGGGAAGGAAACAGTTTCTTTCAGAACTATAAAACAAATAACCCACAGCTCGTAACCCTGGTCTGTAGAGCCGAAATGTCTCCACACGCAGCGAGAGAAAATGTAACCTGGGGCACATTGGGGTTTATGGGGTTGGAAGGGAGTGGCTTGGCTAGGTGGTTCCTGACATGGTGTTGGAATGGTGTGGCTAGGCTAGGTGGTTCCTGACATGGTGTTGGAATGGAGTGGCTAGGCTAGGTGGTTCCTGACATGAGGTTGGAAGGGAGTGGCTAGGCTAGGTGGTTACTGACATGGTGTTTAGCTGACTGCACTGAAGGTTACTGTCTGAGACTGTAACAGAGGTTTCTATACAGTCCTGTGGCACCATCCCCATCAATATGAAATACACAATTATTCTCCCCCTCCCAATATTATAGCATATAATATACATGATATTACATTTCATCCTGATATGTTATTACACAGGATGGTATGTAAAATAGGGGTAGGATACATGCAATCACCATTACAACTACTTAATCTATTGCAGTAATGGGATGCCATTAACGTTGACATCCATCCATGTCCAGTCAGTTAGGGAGGTGGTCAGTTCACTATTTTTCTCACAACAACAACCCTCTCTCTCTTTCCCTGACTGTATTTATTTCCTGTTCCCCTCTTCCTTCTTCTTCTGACAGGTGAGCATGATGGATCGCACAGAAAACCTCTGCTGGCATTGCAACACCGTCCCAGACTGCTAGCCCAGCCTACTGGCTCCAGTCTGCCGCCAGAACCAGAGGAAATTAGTTTCTTCCCCACTAGCACCGGGAGAGACAGAGGGCAGTGTTCACAAGGAGCTAGCAGGGATCCAACCAATAGGAGAGGTCAAATGTAATTACAGGAAGCCTCAGCTGGATTGGTTACTTACTGATGTGCTCAAATGTTGGCACATTGCACTTTGCAAAAGGAGTGCAATTGAGTAGAATTAGCTGTTTTTTCTTTTCAAAACTCGTTCAATTGCTATTTTTTACCCAGCAGGCACCTGCAACCTACCACAGGTGAGATAAATTACACAGGAAATGAGAACCATTGCCTCCAACCAAGTTAATTAGAATTTTGAATAATTTAGTCTAGGCCAATCATTTTTTCTCAATTTCATTTAGAATTAATATATATTAAACCACATATATCAGTATTCATAACACTGTGTATGTATTGTGAAGTGTCGTGGCATTGGCTGTTAGAGGTGGACAGGATGTGGAACCTATGGAAACTACAGGAGTGTAAGAAACCTTATATATCAGCAGTCATTATAGTCATAACACCACTCTCTCACACACTCTCTCTCTCTTTCTTTCTTTCTCTCTCTCTCTCTCTCTCTCTCTCTCTCTCTCTCTCTCTCTCTCTCTCTCTTTCTCTTTCTATCTCTTTCTCTCTCTCTCTGTTTATTATCTATGCATAGTCACTTTAACTCTACCCACATGTACATATTACCTCAATTACCTCGACTAACCGGTGCCCCCATCACATTGACTCAGTACCGGTAGCCCTGTATATAGCCTCCCTACTGTTATTTTATTGCTGCTCTTTAATTATTTACTTTTTTATTTTTTAACTGCATTGTTGGTTAAGGGCTTGTAAGTAAGCATTTCACTGTAATGTCTACACCTGTTGTATTCGGCGCATGTGGCAAATAACATTTGATTTGATTTGATTTGAAGGATATGTCAATAGAAAGCCCCTTGGTAATAGCCAGATCCAGAGTATGGCTGCCATTATGGGTGGGCCCAGTTACATAATATAATAATAATATGCCATTTAGCAGACGCTTTTATCCAAAGCGACTTACAGTCATGTGCGCATACATTTTTATGTATGGGTGGTCCCGGGGTTCGAACCCACTACCCTGGCGTTAGAAGCGCCATGCTCTACCAATTGAGCTACAGAGGACTACACATTGGGTGAAGTCCATTGAGCTCAAAAGATTCATAAATTCAATGGCCTTGGAGTCAGTTTCTTTGTCAACATGAATATTAAAATCGTTCTCAAGGACAATAGACAATTGTTTAGATAAAATCAGTAAAGTGGAGGAGATTTCCAAGTAAAATCGAAAGAGAACTAAATTAAAATAATTTATAACTGGTATGTTTAAACACACATTGACAGTTTGTATACATTACATTTACTTGGTTTTATTCTGTATATTGTGTATTTAGAATCGCATGAGGAATGTAGTCTCCCATCTCCAGCCACTACTGCCTCCAACTTACAGTATGTAAGTATGGTAATCGAGCCCTTGTCCCTAAATCCTAGCCACTGAACAACCACCTTGCCTTTTGATAGACTGGGAAGACCTTTTACGATATTACTTCAAATGATCCTTTCTGTGGCTAGTGGGGAAGGTAGACTCAACCCAGACATAATCAGTCCATGTTTCACCATTGTTAGTGTAGTGAAACGTGAAACTGAGCTGAAATCTGTCTGGATTTTGGGGGTAGGGGCTTGGGAGACATGTTGTAGAATTTTGGTTTAAAGTTTGGTAATGTGTTTAGTTTTACTTTTTAAAAGTCTTCCACTTCAGTAACATTTAAACACATGACAAACGTGTGTAGAATAAGGCTGGATATTATTTTACACGTTTATTTTCAGGCAAAGGTCTACCCCCCACCAAAATATGCCCCGACGCATCAGAGCACTGCTACCAAGAAGCAAAATGCTAAAGCGGCTTGAGTCCTCCTTCAGTTTCCAAATTGCTGCAAAGGATCATACCCTTTTCCTGTGACGGATGCAAGTATGAAACTCTCCACTTAGAATTTTGGTTTAAAGTTTGGTAGAAATTAGATTGTGTTTAGGTTGCCTTACAAATATGTGCCTTACAAGCCCCCACTAAAATCTGCTCCTATGCACCAGAAAACCTGTGCCAGTGTCACCAAGGAGCAAAAGACTCAAACGCCCTGCAATCCACCAAGTATTAGTGGTGAGGGGAAACAGCAAACTAAAACATCCTGCAAGCCATCAAGTATTATAGTGGAGGACCCTTCACTACGTAACCCCTTATTCTCATTCATGATCGATCGATGTACAGTATTTGGGAAAGGTACCAAGAATTGCAATTGCAAATGTTGTCCAATATTTTAATGCAGACAAGCTCCAGGGATAGGTCATGTGGGAGACGGAGGTCTCCTTCTGCCTCTTCAGATGAGGAATCCCCTCACCAAAACGCTGCAAAAGCTCAGATCCTTTTCCTTCCTGCCGGAAGCAACTATGACACATTATTACTATTATTATTATTTATTTTTTTATGATGTTGAAATGAGGCCGTTTATTTGGAAGTGAACAAACATAAAACTACTTTGTTTCAGATTTTTTTTAAAAAGAGTCCTAGATCTCCTTTGTGAGATCTGTGACCTTCTAAAGGAGTTGGCTGAGTCCGGTTGAGGAATTTTGACTTCAACCTAAACGAGACAAAGGAGGATTTTATAAAGATGGAAGAGCAAGTAATGTGTCTCCTGAGTGGCGCAGTGGTCTAAGGCACTGCATCGCAGTGCTAACTGTGCCACTAGAGATCCTGGTTCGAATCCAGGCTCTGTTGCAGCCGGCCGCGACTGGGAGACTCATGGGCGGCGCACAATTGGCCCAGTGTCGTCGAGGGAATGGCTGGCAGGGATGTAGCTCAGTTGATAGAGCATGGTGTTTGCAACGCCAGGGTTGTGGGTTTGATTCCCACGGGGGGGCCAGTATATAAAAATATATGTATTCACTAACTGTAAGTTGCTCTGGATAAGAGCGTCTGCTAAATGAATGATACATTTTTCATTGGTATGAGTTGAATGACATTATATTGCAATGTAGTACTGGAGGACAAATCCTGTACATGTGTAATGCATTAATTGTCCTTTTGTAAAATTACAGATATCTCAAAGCTTGTCTTGTACATCTATTTTGTGGTGCAATAAATGCTCATTTAAACCGTTATTGACTTTGACCCAAAACAATTGCATAACAGCTTTTACATATACAGAGGTTTACACATTACAGCTCTAATTGTGTTACACATAATGACAGTAGCCAACAGTAGAATAGACCCTTAGTCTGGAAGATATATTTTGCACCATGAGTACAATTGTATTATACATATCGGGGTGCTTTTCAAGTGTGTGCGACGTCAAAGGTCCTGGTTTACACACTTCATGTTCAAAAGTATGTGGACACCTGCTCGTCGAACATCTCATTCCAAAATCATGGGCATTAATATGGAGTTGGTCCCCTCCTGCTGCTATAACAGCCTCCACTCTTCTGGGAAGGCTTTCCACTAGAAGTTGGAACATTGCTGCAGGGACTTGCTTCCATTCAGCCACAAGAACATTAGTGAGGTCGGGCACTGAAGTTTGGCGATTAGGCCTGGCTCGCAGTTGACACAAAGTTGGAAACACAGAATCGTCTAGACTGTCATTGTATGCTGTAGCATTAAGATTTCCCTTCACGGGAACTAAGTGGCCTCCACCAAACCCAGATTAATCCGTCGGAATGCCAGATGGTCAAGCGTGATTCATCTCTCCAGACAATGCATTTCCACTGCTCCAGAGTCCAATGGCGGTGAGTTTTACACCACTCCAGCCGACGTTTGGCATTGAGCATGGTGATCTTACGCTTGTGTGCGGCTGCTCGGCCATGGAAACCCATTTCATGAAGCTCTCGAACGAAAAGTTATTGTGTTGACGTTGCTTCCAGAGGCAGTTTGGAACTCGGTAGTGAGTGTTGCAACCGAGGACAGGCGATTTTTACGCGTTACAGCACTCGGCGGTCCCGTTCTGTGAGCTTCTGCGGCCTACCACTTCGAGGCTGAGCCGTTGTTGCTCCTAGACGTTTCCACTTCACAATAATAGCACTTACAGTTGACTTGGGCAGCTCTAGCAGGGCAGAAATGTGACGAACTGACTTGTTGGAAAGGTGGCATCCTATTACGGTGCCACGTTGAAAGTCACTGAGCTCTTCAGTAAAGCCATTCTACTGCCAATGTTTGTCTATGGAGATTGCATGGTTGCTCGGTTTTATACACCTGTCTGCAACGGGTGTGGCTGAAATAGCTGAATCCACTAATTTGAAGGGGTGTCCACATACTTTTGTATATATTGTGTGGTTTGATTTTCTATTCTTATCTCAGGCTCTTATCCTTGTGTAAAGAAACCTACATCACGAAAATGGCAACTACTTCTAAACATCTAATCAACACACTTCATTGATTGGTGATAATCCCTGTTGAATTCATGGTGCGTTTTGATCAAATCAGATCACAATGTGTCTTCAATCTCACTCCAGCATTTAAATGTAGTTGATTATTAGTCGAGTATAGTTTTCAAACTGGATATTACCAAAATGAAACTGGCAGTCTTTTAATGAAGTCGGTTAATAAGGTTCATCTCATTGATCAATGTTTCAACCGAATATATCATCCACATTGAATTGACGTGGTGTGCCCAGTGGGTATCTACTAACATTGGAGTAAACTTTGGGTAGCGTCAGTGAATTGTTCTTTACTTCCTGTGGTATGTAGATAAATGAGTCTGCATAGACCACTTTCTGTGTTTGTTTAGAGACAGGAAGCACCAAAACACAGGAAATCGTGCAAGAGGCCGCTCTAGTCAATGGCCCTCTCCGGCTTTGCAGTGCAGTCCAATTTTTTTTTTAAATCACGCATGAATATGATCTCACTGCCTGGAAACAGTCCACATCCATTACAAATGTTCTGTAAATAGAGTCCTATTATCGAAAAGCTAACATCAACCCACACTTAAAGATGCAAATGGACATTTAGTTGCTAATATGTCAAAGGTTGAGTTGAATGTTGGCTGTATGGTTCATACGTTAAATTATATATATTCTCTTTTCTCTTATAGATATCTTACTATCAAATGAAACTGCACAATTCTGCCCAATAAACAAACATTTTGTTGTACCAGAATTTCCTGCAACTCCCTCCCGTGCCCAGCCCTGTTCGAGAGCTCCAGGCCAAGGTAACAGTTTGTATTAATATGGCGGGGCAGTGCCCTCTGCTGGCACAACAGGAGTCCGCAGAGACACTGTGCCAATCCCAAATCATCCCCTATGCCTAAAATTGGTATACAGTAAGCAATATGGTGACATTAGCCTATCAGAGGGCAAGGAGGAGCCATTACCAGATTGTTTACATCTGTCAAATCCTCTCAGATCTCCACAAATGCATGGGGCACAGCCCCCACCTCTCCCTTATCAGGGGTGTGAATGCATGGGGCACAGCCCCCCCCCTCTCCCTTATCAGGGGTGTGAATGCATGGGGCACAGCCCCCCCCCCCCTCTCCCTTATCAGGGGTGTGAATGTATGGGGCACAGCCCCCCCCTCTCCCTTATCAGGGGTGTGAATGCATGGGGCACAGCCCCCCCCTCTCTCTTATCAGGGGTGTGAATGCATGGGGCACAGCCCCCCCCTCTCCCTTATCAGGGGTGTGAATGAATGGGGCACAGCCCCCCCCCTCTCCCTTATCAGGGGTGTGAATGCATGGGGCACAGCCCCCTCTCCCTTATCAGGGGTGTGAATGCATGGGGCACAGCCCCCTCTCTCTTATCAGGGGTGTGAATGCATGGGGCACAGCCCCCCCTCTCCCTTATCAGGGTGTGAATGAATGGGGCACAGCCCCCCCTCTCCCTTATCAGGGGTGTGAATGCATGGGGCACAGCCCCCCCTCTCCCTTATCAGGGGTGTGAATGCATGGGGCACAGCCCCCCCTCTCCCTTATCAGGGGTGTGAATGCATGGGGCACAGCCCCCCTCTCCTTATCAGGGGTGTGAATGCATGGGGCACAGCCCCCCCTCTCCCTTATCAGGGGTGTGAATACTTAAGTAAATTAGATATTTATGTATTTAATTTTCAATAAATTCAATAAAACATTTCTAAAAACATGTTTTCACTTCGTCATTATGGGGTATTGTATTGAAACTATTTAGAATTTAAGTTGTAACACAACAAAACGTCGAATAAGTCAAGAGGTATGAATACTTTCTGAAGGCACCATAAGAGTGGGTAAGCGGGAGTCAGCGCAAAAAGTCTCTTGAGAAGCAAGTGTGAAGAGACAGTGAAAATAGTCTTTAAGGTGCAGGTGATTGTCTGTGGTCTATTGCACAGATGTTCTGGGTGGGGCTGCGGTGGACATGGACGTTTGCTCTAGTTTTTCTCCCCATAAGCGCGCTTGGCCCTTCTTCTCCGGTCTGCTGACACAATCAGGTCCTCAAAATTTAGGGGAGCGCCAGGGTGCGGAGGTTCTTTTAAATAATTATTTGGCTCTGTCTCCACATCAGAAGATTTATTTTGACCAACTGGCCAAAGCCTGTGAAATTGCAGGAAACTAAGTTATTCTGCCCAATAAACAAACGGTCTTGAACTAATTTACCTGATTTTTTAAATATTCATAGTTAACAATTAATATGCTTAACAATAGTAGAGAAACGTTTTACTACCAATGCTGTGCTTTTCTGTGATGCATGATTTGAAGGAGTCAGGCACAGGAGGGTAAATCACAGTATACAGAGTTTATTCCGTAATCCAGCGTAACCAGTCCAGTGCGCAAAACAGGCGCACTGGAACAAACATGCACAAAGGGAAAATACCCCGGCAATACAAAATACTGAGCTCAACCAAGCTACTAATCCTCACAATGAACAATCACTCACAAAGACAAGGGGGCAGAGGGAACACTTAACCCTCCCGTTGTCCTAGGGTCAAAATGACCCGCCACTGTGTTGAACCAACTTTATTTAATTTGTATGTTTTTTGGATCATTTTTGAGAAGGAGGCAGTGATACTTTCTTTAAAGTCTCACTGCCTCCTTCTCACAAATGATCCCCAAAATATAAAAATTAAATAAAGTTGGTTCATCACAGTGGCGGGTCATTTTGACCCTAGGACAACGGAGGGTTAAACACGTACTGATGAGTGGAATATGAACCAGGTGTGTGTAATTGACAAGACAAGACAAATCAAATGATGAGATATGGAGCGGCAGTGGCTAGAAGGCCGGTGACGACGAACGCCGAAGCCTGCCCGAACGTGACAGTACCCCCCCCCCCCACATGACGCGCATTTCCAGCAGCGCGCCGACCCCGGCCTAGGGGACGGCCAGGAGGACGCGGAGCAGGGCGAGCCGGATGGCGACGGTGGAAATCCCGCAACAGGGAAGGATCGAGGATTGGAATGGCATTAGGTTAGTGGAGGAGTGACAGAGAGAATTCTGGGCATATTCGGCCCATGGCAAGAACACCGACCACTCCCCCGGCCGGTCCTGGCAGTAGGACCGCAGGAACCTACCCACATCCTGATTCACCTGTTCCACCTGCCCGTTAGACTCGGGATGGAAACCAGAGGTCATGCTGACCGAGACCCCCAGACGTTCCATGAACGCCTTCCAGACCTTGGATGTGAACTGGGGAGCCCGGTCAGACACTATATCCTCTGGTACCCCGTAGTGCCGGAAGCCATGTGTAAACAGGGCCTCCGCAGTTTGCAGGGCTGTGGGGAGACCGGGCAGAGGAAGGAGGCGGCAGGCCTTGGAAAAGCGGTCCACAATGACCAGGATGGTGGTGTTAACTTGGGAGAGGGGAAGATCGGTAAGGAAATCAACACTCAGGTGAGACCATGGTTGTTGTGGAACTGGTAATGGTTGCAACTTACTCTGGGCGCACACCGAGCAGGAGGAGAAATACACCCTGATGTCCTTAGCCAAGGCAGGCCACCAGTACTTTCCGGTCAGGCAGCGCACTGTACGACCAATACCTGGGTGACCAGAGGAGGGTGACGTGTGTGCCCAGTAGATCAGACGGTCACGGATAAGAGCAGGCACGTAATGCAGCCCAGCTGGACACTGAGGTGGAGATGGATCTGTGCGTAATGCCTGCTCTATATCCGCGTCCATCGCCACAATGCAGGAGGCTGGGAGTATGGGGGTGTTGTCTATGGGCCTCTCCTCTGTGTCATATAGCCGTGACAATGCGTCTGCCTTCACGTTCTTAGTACCCTGGATGTATGATAGTGTGAAATCAAACCGGGTGAAGAATAGGGCCAACCTGGCCTGGCGAGGATTCAGCCTCCTCACTGCCCGGATGTCCTCCAGGTTACGGTGGTCCATCCAGACGAGGAAAGGGTGTTTCGCCCCTTCGAGCCAATGCCTCCACACAGTCAGGGCTCGGACAACAGTCAACAGCTCCCGATCACCAACGTCGTAGTTCTGCTCCGCCGGGCTGAGCTTCTTAGAGAAGAAGGCACAGGGGCGGAGCTTGGGTGGCATGCCCGAGCGTTGAGATGGGACAGCGCCTACCCCTACCTCGGACGCATCCACCTCCACTACGAACGGTAGTGATGGATTGGGATGGGCCAGTACCGGGGATGAGGTGAACAGTACCCTCAGGTTACTGAAGGCCAGGTCAGCCTCAGCAGACCAGCGGAGCCAGGACGGCCCACCCTTCAACAGAGATGTAATGGGAGCTGCGACCTTGCCAAAGCCCCGGATAAACCTCCGATAGTAGTTGGCAAAGCCAATAAAGTGCTGCACCTCCTTAACCGTCGTTGGAGTCGGCCAATTACGCATGGCTGAAATATGATCTCCCTCCATCTCCACACCTGAGGTGGTAATGCAGTATCCGAGGAAGGAGACGGACTGCTGGAAAACGCTGAAGCCTGCCTGAATAAGGAGGTGAGGCAGCTTCAGAGGAAGTCGTGACATTTACGTAAGGGTGGTTCCCTCTAGCTCCCTGCAGCTGGTCTGGGCGTGTAGTCAAGGACATGGGATAGAGATAAACTTGAGGAACATATAGACTTGTATTGTTTCAATTTCTCATAGCTTCTGAGTAACCGGGTCACACGTTCAAGACAAAGAGCCTCAGAATGACCACAGTTTTTTTCATTTCATCATGTCTTTTACTATCTTCCAACGGCACTGCTGTGTGGAGATATGGGCAGTAACGGAGCTAACATTATCACTTGTGTGTGCACTATGACCGGTACACATAGCCACAAGAAGAAAACAAGGTAGCTCCTGATCTGCCGGGGATGGGTGGAACCAGCCGTGACTAAGCATTTTTAGGTCCACTATATAAGACGTCAGCGTTTCCTGTTCGTTGGGCTCTCACTCTATTCACTTTGATGTGGGTATTGTGACCAGCTCCCTTATCGATACGTTTTTAATAGAGTTAATTTTCTGATTGGTGATTGACCTTAGCTCTCCTCATTATTGATTAAAATATCCACCACAGTTCACACCAAAATCTAAATTTTTCAAAACTCAGTACTGTATTTAAAATGTATGGGTTGGTTTACATTTATAAACAAATGTATCTGGCAATGCCGCCTTCGCTTTTTAATGTACGGTTCCTTTGCTCTCTCTGTCAGGGTTGTTGTCACACCCTGGCTCTGGGACTCATTATGTTGAGCCAGGGTGTGTTCATTCTATCTGTTATATGTCTATGTTGGGGGTTCTAGGTTGTCTGTTTCTATGTTTGCCTGTGTGACTCCCAATCAGAGGCAACGAGTGTCAGCTGTCGGCTGGTTGTCTCTGATTGGGAGCCATATTTAACTGTCTGTGTTTCACTTTGTGTTTGTGGGTTTTTGTTCCGTGTCGGTATTTGTTTACCGTGGACTTCACGAGTCGTGTTTTGTTTGGTATACTTGAACTAATTAAAGTCATGTTTGTTTCACACGCTGCGCCTTGGTCTACTCACTCCTACGACGATCGTGACAGAAAAACCCACCATACCAGGACCAAGCAGCGTGTCCAGGAGCAGGCAGACTGGACATGGGAGGAAGCGCCAGGAAAGGAGATGGAGAGGTTGGCGATGGCCCAGGTGGGCAAATCGTGGTCCTGGGAGGACATGCTCGGGGGCAAGGGACCTTGGGGTAGGATTAAGGCCCTGGCGAGAGAGGAGCAGCGGCGTCAGCAGTGCCATCGTCGGACGGACGAGAGGCACCCCCAATAATTTTTTAGGGGGGGGCACACGGCATGGGCGACTGGGCAGCAGGAGGCTGCCACAGGGCGAAATGGGAGACGAGGAGAGAAGGCCACCGGGTTACGGGAGCCATTGGCGAGAGGAGGGAAGGAAGTTGTAGAGGCACGGCGAGAGGTACTGAGGTGTATTGCCAGTCCGGTCCGGCCCGTTCCTGATCCCCGTTTAAGGCCAGTGGTGTGTGTTCCCAGCCCAGTCCGGCCTGTCCCTGCTCCACGCACCAAGCCTACGGTGTGCGTCGACAGCCCAGCCCGGCCTGTCCCTGCTCCACGCACCAAACCTACGGTGTGCGTCGCCAGCCCAGCCCGGCCTGAACCTGCTCCACGCACCAAGCCTACGGTGTGCGTCGCCAGCCCTGCCCGGCCTGTTCCTGCTCCACGCACCAAGCCTACGGTGTGCGTCGCCAGCCCAGTCCGGCCTGTCCCTGCTCCACGCACCAAGCCTACGGTGTGCGTCGACAGCCCAGCCCGGCCTGTACCTGCTCCACGCACCAAACCTATGGTGTGCGTCGTCAGCCCAGCCCGGCCTGTCCCTGCTCCACGCACCAAGCCTACGGTGTGCGTCGCCAGCCCAGCCCGGCCTGTTCCTGCTCCACGCACCAAGCCTACGGTGTGCGTCGCCAGCCCAGTCCGGCCAGTTGCTGCTCCACGCACCAAGCCTACGGTGTGCGTCGCCAGCCCAGCCCGGCCTGTCCCTGCTCCACGCACCAAGCCTACGGTGTGCGTCGACAGCCCAGCCCGGCCTGTTCCTGCTCCACGCACCAAGCCTACGGGGTGCGTCGCCAGCCCAGCCCACCTGTCCCTGCTCCACGCACCAAGCCTACGGTGTGCGTCGTCAGCCTGGTCCAGCCCGTTCCTGCCACTCGCACCAAGCCAGGGGTGCGAGTCGTCAGCCTGGTCCAGCCCGTTCCTGCCACTCGCACCAAGTCAGGGGTGCGAGTCGTCAGCCTGGTTCAGCCCGTTCCTGCTACTCGCACCAAGCCCGGGGTGCGAGTCGTCAGCCAGGTCCGGCCCGTCGCTGCTCCACGCACCAAGCCAAGGGTGCGCGTCGCCAGCCCGGTCCGGCCTGTTCCTGCCACTCGCACTAAGTCTACGGTGCGCGTCGCCAGCCCGGTCCGGCCCGTTCCTGCCACTCGCACCAAGCCAGGGGTGCGAGTCGTCAGTCCAACACAACCCGTGCCTGGGTCATCGGTGCCTATTCAGGTACCGCTCAACTGCTCCACTAAGGCGCTGAAGCCTATCGCTCCTGCTACGTCCAGTCCAGCTCCAGCCAGCGGGGCCAGACCGGACCAGGGGCGCTATGGGGGGTTTGTGGGAGGGTGGTGGGCAAGCCCGGAGCCGGAGCCGCCGCCGAGGAGGAATGCCCACCCAGCCCTCCCCTGTTTTGCTCGTATTTAGGCGCGGTCGCAGTCCGCGCCTTTAGGGGGGGGTACTGTCACACCCTGGCTCTGGGACTCATTATGTTGAGCCAGGGTGTGTTCATTCTATGTGTTATATGTCTATGTTGGGGGTTCTAGGTTGTCTGTTTCTATGTTTGCCTGTGTGACTCCCAATCAGAGGCAACGAGTGTCAGCTGTCGGCTGGTTGTCTCTGATTGGGAGCCATATTTAACTGTCTGTGTTTCACTTTGTGTTTGTGGGTTTTTGTTCCGTGTCGGTATTTGTTTACCGTGGACTTCACGAGTCGTGTTTTGTTTGGTATACTTGAACTAATTAAAGTCATGTTTGTTTCACACGCTGCGCCTTGGTCTACTCACTCCTACGACGATCGTGACAGTTGTCCGACGACTTATGCCTCTCTCTTTCAGTCCAATACCGATTTGCAGCTGCATCTGAGGAGTCAGTGTGGGTTATTAGCAATGGTTATATGTTGCAGTCAGTCCATGTCTTAATAGGACTACTTACCTTCAAACTGCGATGCTCCACTCCATATGTGTACCTTAATCTCAGTTGACTGACCAGCAGACAGGTGCTATGCGGACTGTTCTTCCTGAGACATGACAAAGAAAAAAACATGAAAATGAAGTTTATGCATGGCATTCGCACGATAACCATCATACAACAACCTACCCTGATTGTTTTGTTGTACAAAAAAAGTAAACTTTATTCTGTCAAATTCATGTAAAAAATAAAATAAATGTCCTCACTTTTCTTGCGGCTTATATTTGTCCTCCTCACCAGCATTGTGTAGATCCTGCCTGCTATTAAAATAGAAAAGACCATCATTAGCAAATTAACAGGATTCAAATATTTAACGTTAGCTACCACCAATGTGCAAGTTGTAAAAGTAAGCATTAAACGTACGGATAGCCCCTATCGTCTTGCTCGACGAACGCCGTTCTGGTGCAGTCGCTCTACTGTAGCTGCGGTTATTGTTGGAATAGTTGAGCTACTTGTGCCAGCATTTCGTTCATATCAGCCACTGTGTTGTAGTCCGGCATCTGATTCAGCCTGGCCATGAGTCGTTGGAAATCCATGCCCTGATTTGGTGATGCATCTTTCCCTCGCACAAACTAATTTTATCAATGGAAAAAAAATAAACAGCCAATAGCCACTTGTCTCCTTTACTGTATTTCACTTGGCTTGGTTAACTAGCTAGCTACCAAGCTATCCGTTCTTCCACCAACGTTGGGTAGCTAACGGTAGCCAACTATGCTTTGGTAGATGGCTAGCTAACTTGCCAGCTAACATTACCTAGCTAGCTTGTTTAGTCAAAACAGCAAATTACAATTTCTTAATCCTACAACTAAAATCCATTTAACATGATCATGTTAACTACAACATTTGTTAACAAGCTAGCTAGTAACACTAGTTATTGACTACATTGGCTGTAGTAATTTAACTTGGCTATCTAGCTAGCTACCTCTGCTAACGTTACAGCTGCTACAGTGCTAACTAGCAGAGGAAGCTAACTATGCTAGCTAGCTAGATTGTTTTGTTGGACAAATACTAGGACTGCTTTTTAATTTTTTTATTTTGTTATATATCTTTTTGGGAGTAGATCAGCTTTACTATTGCAGATTGTGGCTTCCATCAATATATTGTCTACATCATTTCCAATCCCTATTTTTTTTTTTGTAAATATACACTACCAGTCAAAAGTTTGGACACACCTACTCATTCAAGGGATTTTCTTAATTTTTGCTATTTTCTACATTGAAGAATAATAGTGACATCAAAATTATGAAATAACACATATGGAATCATGTAGTAAGCAAAAAGTGTTGAGCAAATCAAAATATATTTTATATTTCTTCAAAGTAGCATTGATGACAGCTTTGCACTCTGCTCTCTGCATTCTCTCAACCAACTTCATTAGGTAGTCACCTGGAATGCATTTCAAGTAACAGGTGTGCCTTGTTAAAATATTTGTGGAATTTCTTTCCTTCTTAATGTGTTTGAGCCAATCAGTTGTGCTGTGACAAGTTAGGGACGGTATACAGAAGGTAGCCCTATTTGCTAAAAGACCAAGTCCATATTATTAACATTTACATCTTTAGTCATTTAGCAGACACTCTTATCCAGAGCGACTTACAGTTAGTGAATGCATACCTTTTTTTTCATTTTTTTTTTTCATACTGGCCCCCCGTGGGAAACGAACCCACATCCCTGCCGGCCAAACCCTCCCCTACCTTGGGGATTATGGCAAGATCAGCTCAAATAAGTAAAGAGAAACAACAGTCCATCAAAAAAAAAAAAATAATAATATATTTGCCACATGCACTAAATACAGCAGGTGTAGACATTACTGTGAAATGCTTACTTACAGCCCTTAACCAACAATGCATTTATTTTTTTATAAAAATGTTAAATAAAAACAACAACAACAAAAAAGTGTTGAGAAAAAAAGAGCAGAAGTAAAATAAAATAACAGTAGGGAGGCTATATACAGGGGGGGTACCGGTGCAGAGTCAATGTGCGGGGGCACCGGCTAGTTGAGGTAGTTGAGGTAATATGTACATGAGGGTAGAGTTAAAGTTTCATGCATAAATAATTAACAGAGTAGCAGCAGCGTAAAAAAAACACATCCACAAGAATCAGTTTTCCAAACGTTACTCTTTTCAGGTGAAGTTACCATTTATTGGGCATATAAAATCTAAATAGTATGTACAGTGGGGAAAAAAAGTATTTAGTCAGCCACCAATTGTGCAAGTTCTCCCACTTAAAAAGATGAGAGAGGCCTGTAATTTTCATCATAGGTACACGTCAACTATGACAGACAAATTGAGAAAAACAAAATCCAGAAAATCACATTGTAGGATTTCTTATGAATTTATTTGCAAATTATGGTGGAAAATAAGTATTTGGTCACCTACAAACAAGCAAGATGTCTGGCTCTCACAGACCTGTAACTTCTTCTTTAAGTGGCTCCTCTGTCCTCCACTCGTTACTTGTATTAATGGCACCCGTTTGAACTTGTTATCAGTATAAAAGACACCTGTCCACAACCTCAAACAGTCACACTCCAAACTCCACTATGGCCAAGACCAAAGAGCTGAAAAAGGACACCAGAAACAAAATTGTAGACCTGCACCAGGCTGGGAAGACTGAATCTGCAATAGGTAAGCAGCTTGGTTTGAAGAAATCAACTGTGGGAGCAATTATTAGGAAATGGAAGACATACAAGACCACTGATAATCTCCCTCGATCTGGGGCTCCACGCAAGATCTCACCCCGTGGGGTCAAAATGATCACAAGAACGGTGAGCAAAAATCCCAGAACCACAAGGGGGGGACCTAGTGAATGACCTGCAGAGAGCTGGGACCAAAGTAACAAAGCCTACCATCAGTAACACACTACGCCGCCAGGGACTCAAATCCTGCAGTGCCAGACGTGTCCCCCTGCTTAAGCCAGTACATGTCCAGGCCCGTCTGAAGTTTGCTAGAGTGCATTTGGGTGATCCAGAAGAGGATTGGGAGAATGTCATATGGTCAGATGAAACCAAAATAGAACTTTTTTGGTAAAAACTCAACTCGTCGTGTTTGGAGGACAAAGAATGCTGAGTTGCATCCAAAGAACACCATACCTACTGTGAAGCATGGGGGTGGAAACATCATGCTTTGGGGCTGTTTTTTCTGCAAAGGGACCAGGACGTCTGATCCGTGTAAAGGAAAGAATGAATGGGGCCATGTATCGTGAGATTTTGAGTGAAAACCTCCTTCCATCAGCAAGGGCATTGAAGATGAAACGTGGCTGGGTCTTTCAGCATGACAATGATCCCAAACACACCGCCCGGGCAACGAAGGAGTGGCTTCGTAAGAAGCATTTCAAGGTCCTGGAGTGGCCTAGCCAGTCTCCAGATCTCAACCCCATAGAAAATCTTTGGAGGGAGTTGAAAGTCCGTGTTGCCCAGTGACAGCCCCAAAACATCACTTCTCTAGAGGAGATCTGCATGGAGGAATGGGTCAAAATACCAGCAACAGTGTGTGAAAACCTTGTGAAGACTTACAGAAAACGTTTGACCTGTGTCATTGCCAACAAATGGTATATAACAAAGTATTGAGAAACTTTTGTTATTGACCAAATACTTATTTTCCACCATAATTTTCTTATTTTGTCTGTCATAGTTGACGTGTACCTATGATGAAAATTACAGGCCTCTCTCATCTTTTTAAGTGGGAGAACTTGCACAATTGGTGGCTGACTAAATACTTTTTTTCCCCACTGTATGTATGTGTGTGGACGTGTTATGGACGGCTCTCTCTTGTGCCAGTGGCTTTTCATATGGAATCGCCACTACAAAAGTAAGAACTTAACTCTCCTTGGAAATTGGACTAATGGATCATTGCATGCAGCTTGTCGGATTATTGGAATCACTCATGCTATGCCTGTGACAATGAACAAGGATTGTGGCAAGCATTTCCTGGAGAAC
>NW_025535163.1:75000-116312 GCF_020615455.1 Coregonus clupeaformis | reverse complement strand
TATTACATTTAGCTACAACTACATTAAAATCACTTCCACCGACGAGGATGGGATTCGAACCCACGCGTGCAGAGCACAATGGATTAGCAGTCCATCGCCTTAACCACTCGGCCACCTCGTCCTATTGGGTGTTTGTTAAATAGGTTTTTGGTGGATTTTTGCTCCAAGGGGTAAACGATAATATAAAAATTTGGTACATGTTGATGGTTTAATCAGAGATATACCATTATTTACTATTTAGCTACAACTACATTAAAATCACTTCCACCGACGAGGATGGGTTTCGAAACCCACGCGTGCAAAGCACAATGGATTAGCAGTCCATCGCCTTAACCACTCGGCCACCTCGTCCTATTGGGTGTTTGTTAAATAGGTTTTTTGGTGGATTTTTGCTCCAAGGGGTAAACGATAATATAAAATTTGGTACATGTTGATGGTTTAATCAGAGATATACCATTATTTACTATTTAGCTACAACTACATTAAAATCACTTCCACGGACGAGGATGGGATTCAAACCCACGCATGCAGAGCACAATGGATTAGCAGTCCATCGCCTTAACCACTCGGCCACCTCGTCCTATTGGTGTTTGTTAAATAGGTTTTTGGTGAATTTTTTGCTCCAAGGGGTAAACGATAATTAAAAATTTGGTACATGTTGATGGTTTAATCAGAGATATACCATTATTTACTATTTAGCTACAACTACATTCAAATCACTTTCCCCGACGAGGATGGGATTCGAACCCACGCAGGCAGAGCACAATGGATTAGCAGTCCATCGCCTTAACCACTCGGCCACCTCGTCCTATTGAGTGTTTGTAAAATAGGTTTTTGGTGGATTTTTGCTCCAAGGGGTAAATTATGATAAAAAATTTGGTACATGTTGATGGTTTAATCAGAGATATACCATTATTTACTATTTAGTAATTTAGCTACAACTACATTAAAATCACTTCCACCGACGAGGATGGGATTCGAACCCACGCGTGCAGAGCACAATGGATTAGCAGTCCATCGCCTTAACCACTCGGCCACCTCGTCCTATTGGGTGTTTGTTAAATAGGTTTTTGGTAGATTTTTGCTCCAAGGGGTAAACGATAATATAAAATTTGGTACATGTTGATGGTTTAATCAGAGATATACCATTATTTACTATTTAGCTACAACTACATTAAAATCACTTCCCCGACGAGGATGGGATTCAAACCCACGCGTGCAGAGCACAATGGATTAGCAGTCCATCGCCTTAACCACTCGGCCACCTCGTCCTATTGGTTGTTTGTTAAATAGGTTTTTGGTGGATTTTTGCTCCAAGGGGTAAACGATAATATAAAATTTGGTACATGTTGATGGTTTAATCAGAGATATACCATTATTTACTATTTAGCTACAACTACATTAAAATCACTTCCACCGACGAGGATGGGATTCAAACCCACGCAGTGCAGAGCACAATGGATTAGCAGTCCATCGCCTTAACCACTCGGCCACCTCGTCTTATTGGGTGTTTGTTAAATAGGTTTTTGGTGGATTTTTGCTCCAAGGGGTAAACGATAATATAAAAATTGGTACATGTTGATGGTTTAATCAGAGATATACCATTATTTACTATTTAGCTACAACTACATTAAAATCACTTCCACCGACGAGGATGGGATTCGAACCCACGCATGCAGAGCACAATGGATTAGCAGTCCATCGCCTTAACCACTCGGCCACCTCGTCACATTGGGTGTTTGTGAAATTGGTTTTTGGTGAATTTTTGCTCCAAGGGGTAAACTATAATATAAAAATTTGGTACATGTTGATGGTTTAATCAGAGATATACCATTATTTACTATTTATTAATTTAGCTACAACTACATTAAAATCACTTCCACCGACGAGGATGGGATTCGAACCCACGCGTGCAGAGCACAATGGATTAGCAGTCCATCGCCTTAACCACTCGGCCACCTCGTCCTATTGGGTGTTTGTTAAATAGGTTTTTGGTGGATTTTTGCTCCAAGGGGTAAACGATAATATAAAACTTGGTACATGTTAATGGTTTAATCAGAGATATACCATTATTTACTATTTAGCTACAACTACTTTAAAATCACTTCCACCGACGAGGATGGGATTCAAACCCATGTATGCAGAGCACAATTGATTAGCAGTACATCGCCTTAACCACTCGGCCACCTCGTCCTATTTGGTGTTTTGTTAAATAGGTTTTTGGTGGATTTTTGCGCCAAGGGGTAAACGATAATAAAAAATTTGGTACATGTTGATGGTTTAATCAGAGATATACCATTATTTACTATTTAACTACAACTACATTAAATTCACTCCCACCGACGAGGATGGGATTCGAACCCACGCAGGCAGAGCACAATGGATTAGCAGTCCATCGCCTTAACCACTCGGCCACCTCGTCCTATTGAGTGTTTGTAAAATAGGTTTTTGGTGGATTTTTGCTCCAAGGGGTAAATTATGATAAAAAATTTGGTACATGTTGATGGTTTAATCAGAGATATACCATTATTTACTATTTAGTAATTTAGCTACAACTACATTAAAATCACTTGCACCGACGAGGATGGGATTCAAACCCACGCGTGCAGAGCACAATGGATTAGCAGTCCATCGCCTTAACCACTCGGCCACCTCGTCACATTGGGTGTTTGTGAAATTGGTTTTTGGTGAATTTTTGCTCCAAGGGGTAAACGATAATATAAAATGTGGTACATGTTGATGGTTTAATCAGAGATATACCATTATTTACTATTTAGCTACAACTACATTAAAATCACTTTCCCCGACGAGGATGCGATTCAAACCCACGCGTGCAGACCACAATGGATTAGCAGTCCATCGCCTTAACCACTCGGCCACCTCGTCCTATTGGGTGTTTGTTAAATAGATTTTTGGTGGATTTTTGCTCCAAGGGGTAAACGATAATATAAAATGTGGTACATGTTGATGGTTTAATCAGAGATATAACATTATTTACTATTTAGCTACAACTACATTAAATTCACCCACCGACGAGGATGGGATTCAAACCCACGCAGGCAGAGCACAATGGATTAGCAGTCCATTGCCTTAACCACTCGGCCACCTCGTCTCATTGAGTGTTTGTAAAATAGGTTTTTGGTGGATTTTTGCTCCAAGGGGTAAACGATAATATAAAAATTGGTACATGTTAATGGTTTAATCAGAGATATAACATTATTTACTATTTAGCTACAACTACATTAAAATAACTTCCACCGACGAGGATGGGATTCGAACCCACGCGTGCAGAGCACAATGGATTAGCAGTCCATCGCCTTAAACACTCGGCCACCTTGTCCTATTGGATGTTTTGTTAAATAGGTTTTTGGTGGATTTTTGCTCCAAGGGGTAAACGATAATTAAAAATTTAGTACATGTTGATGGTTTAATCAGAGATATACCATTATTGACTATTTAGCTACAACTACATTAAAATCACTTCTACCGACGAGGATGGGATTCGAACCCACGCATGCAGAGCACAATGGATTAGCAGTCCATCGCCTTAACCACTCGGCCACCTCGTCCTGTAGAGTGTTTGTAAAATAGGTTTTTGGTGGATTTTTGCTCCAAGGGGTAAACGATAATTAAAAATTTGGTACATCTTGATGGTTTAATAAGAGATATACCTTTATTTACTATTTAGCTACAACTACATTAAAATCACTTCCACCGACGAGGATGGGATTCGAACCCACGCATGCAGAGCATAATGGATTAGCAGTCCATCACCTTAACCACTCGGCCACCTCGT
The DNA here is from genome assembly GCF_020615455.1 of Coregonus clupeaformis. NCBI lineage: Eukaryota > Metazoa > Chordata > Actinopteri > Salmoniformes > Salmonidae > Coregonus > Coregonus clupeaformis. Next base: position 112,516 of record NW_025535163.1, on the reverse strand, counting down.
CCTATTGGGTGTTTGTTAAATAGGTTTTTGGTGGATTTTTGCTCCAAGGGGTAAACGATAATATAAAATTTGGTACATGTTGATGGTTTAATCAGAGATATAACATTATTTACTATTTAGCTACAACTACATTAAATTCACTCCCACCGACGAGGATGGGATTCGAACCCACGCAGGCAGAGCACAATGGATTAGCAGTCCATTGCCTTAACCACTCGGCCACCTCGTCTTATTGAGTGTTTGTAAAATAGGTTTTTGGTGGATTTTTGCTCCAAGGGGTAAACGATAATATAAAAATTGGTACATGTTAATGGTTTAATCAGAGATATACCATTATTTACTATTTAGCTACAACTACATTAAAATCACTTCCACCGACGAGGATGGGATTCGAACCCACGCGTGCAGAGGACAATGGATTAGCAGTCCATCGCCTTAACCACTCGGCCACCTCGTCACATTGGGTGTTTGTGAAATTGGTTTTTGGTGAATTTTTGCTCCGAGGGGTAAATTATGATAAAAAATTGGGTACATGTTGATGGTTTAATCAGAGATATACCATTATTTACTATTTATTAATTTAGCTACAACTACATTAAAATCACTTCCACCGACGAGGATGGGATTCGAACCCACGCGTGCAGAGCACAATGGATTAGCAGTCCATCGCCTTAACCACTCGGCCACCTCGTCCTATTGGGTGTTTGTTAAATAGGTTTTTGGTGGATTTTTGCTCCAAGGGGTAAACGATAATATAAAAATTGGTACATGTTGATGGTTTAATCAGAGATATACAATTATTTACTATTTAGCTACAACTACATTAAAATCACTTCCACCGACGAGGATGTGTTTCGAACCCACGCGCGCAAAGCACAATGGATTAGCAGTCCATCGCCTTAACCACTCGGCCACCTCGTCCTAATGGGTGTTTGTTAAATAGGTTTTTGGTGGATTTTTGCTCCAAGGGGTAAACGATAATATAAAACTTGGTACATGTTGATGGTTTAATCAGAGATATACCATTATTTACTATTTAGCTACAACTACATTAAAATCACTTTCCCCGACGAGGATAAAATTCAAACCCACGCGTGCAGACCACAATGGATTAGCAGTCCATCGCCTTAACCACTCGGCCACCTCGTCTCATTGAGTGTTTGTAAAATAGGTTTTTGGTGGATTTTTGCTCCAAGGGGTAAACGATAATATAAAAATTGGTACATGTTAATGGTTTAATCAGAGATATAACATTATTTACTATTTAGCTACAACTACATTAAAATCACTTCCACCGACGAGGATGGGATTCGAACCCACGCGTGCAGAGCACAATGGATTAGCAGTCCATCGCCTTAAACACTCGGCCACCTTGTCCTATTGGGTGTTTTGTTAAATAGGTTTTTAGTGGATTTTTGCTCCAAGGGGTAAACGATAATAAAAAATTTAGTACATGTTGATGGTTTAATCAGAGATATACCATTATTTACAACTACATTAAAATCACTTCTACCGACGAGGATGGGATTCGAACCCACGCATGCAGAGCACAATGGATTAGCAGTCCATCGCCTTAACCACTCGGCCACCTCGTCCTATAGAGTGTTTGTAAAATAGGTTTTTGGTGGATTTTTGCTCCAAGGGGTAAACGATAATTAAAAATTTGGTACATCTTGATGGTTTAATCAGAGATATACCATTATTTACTATTTAGCTACAACTACATTAAAATCACTTCCACCGACGAGGATGGGATTCGAAACCACGCATGCAGAGCACAATGGATTAGCAGTCCATCGCCTTAACCACTCGGCCACCTCGTCCTATTGAGTGTTTGTAAAATAGGTTTTTGGTGGATTTTTGCTCCAAGGGGTAAACGATAATTAAAAATTTGGTACATGTTGATGGTTTAATCAGAGATATACCATTATTTACTATTTAGCTACAACTACATTCAAATCACTTTCCCCGACGAGGATGGGATTCAAACCCACGCTTGCAGAGCACAATGGATTAGCAGTCCATCGCCTTAACCACTCGGCCACCTCGTCACATTTGGTGTTTGTGATATTGGTTTTTGGTGAATTTTTGCTCCAAGGGGTAAATTATGATAAAAAATTTGGTACACGTTGATGGTTTAATCAGAGATATACCATTAAGTAATTTAGCTACAACTACATTAAAATCACTTCCACCGACAAGGATGGGATTCAAAACCACGCGTGCAGAGCACAATTGATTAGCAGTCCATCGCCTTAACCACTCGGCCACCTCGTCCTATTGGGTGTTCGTTAAATAGGTTTTTTGGTAGATTTTTGCTCCAAGGGGTAAACGATAATATAAAATTTGGTACATGTTGATGGTTTAATCAGAGATATACCATTATTTACTATTTAGCTACAACTACATTAATAATCACTTTCCCCGACAAGGATGGGATTCAAACCCACGCGTGCAGAGCACAATGGATTAGCAGTCCATCGCCTTAACCACTCGGCCACCTCGTCATATTGGTTGTGTGTTAAATAGGTTTTTTGTGGATTTTTGCTCCAAGGGGTAAACGATAATTAAAAATTTGGTACATGTTGATGGTTTAATCAGAGATATAACATTATTTACTATTTAGCTACAACTACATTAAAATCACTTTCCCCGACGGGGATGGGATTCAAACCCACGCATGCAGAGCACAATGGATTAGCAGTCCATCGCCTTAACCACTCGGCCACCTCATCCTATTGGGTGTTTGTTAAATAGGTTTTTGGTAGATTTTTGCTCCAAGGGGTAAACGATAATATAATATTTGGTACATGTTGATGGTTTAATCAGAGATACACCATTATTTAGCTACAACTACATTAAAATCACTTCCACCGACGAGGATGGGATTCAAACCCACGCGTGCAGAGCACAATGGATTAGCAGTCCATCGCCTTAACCACTCGGCCACCTCGTCCTATTGGGTGTTTGTTAAATAGGATTTTTGGTAGATTTTTGCTCCAAGGGGTAAACGATAATATAAAATTTGGTACATGTTGATGGTTTAATCAGAGATATACCATTATTTACTATTTAGCTACAACTACATTAAAATCACTTTCCCCGACGAGGATGGGATTCAAACCCACGCATGCAGAGCACAATGGATTAGCAGTCCATCGCCTTAACCACCTCGTCCTATTGGGTGTTTGTTAAATTGGTTTTTGGTGGATTTTTGCTCCAAGGGGTAAACGATAATATACAATTTGGTACATGTTGATGGTTTAATCAGAGATATACCATTATTTTCTATTTAGTAATTTAGCTACAACTACATTCAAATCACTTTCCCCGACGAGGATGGGATTCAAACCCACGCATGCAGAGCACAATGGATTAGCAGTCCATCGCCTTAACCACTCGGCCACCTCGTCACATTTGGTGTTTGTGATATTGGTTTTTGGTGAATTTTTGCTCCAAGGGGTAAATTATATTAAAAAATTTGGTACATGTTGATGGTTTAATCAGAGATATACCATTATTTACTATTTCGTAATTTAGCTAGAACTACATTAAAATCACTTCCACCGACGAGGATGGGATTCGAAACCACGCGTGCAGAGCACAATGGATTAGCAGTCCATCGCCTTAACCACTCAGCCACCTCGTCCTATTGTGTGTATGTTAAATAGGTTTTTGGTGGATTTTTGCTCCAAGGGGTAAACGATAATATACAATTTGGTACATGTTGATGGTTTAATCAGAGATATACCATTATTTTCTATTTAGTAATTTAGCTACAACTACATTCAAATCACTTTCCCCGACGAGGATGGGATTCAAACCCACGCATGCAGAGCACAATGGATTAGCAGTCCATCGCCTTAACCACTCGGCCACCTCGTCACATTTGGTGTTTGTGATATTGGTTTTTGGTGAATTTTTGCTCCAAGGGGTAAATTATGATAAAAATTTTGGTACATGTTGATGGTTTAATCAGAGATATACCATTAAGTAATTTAGCTACAACTACATTAAAATCACTTCCACCGACAAGGATGGGATTCAAACCCACGCGTGCAGAGCACAATTGATTAGCAGTCCATCGCCTTAACCACTCGGCCACCTCGTCCTATTGGGTGTTTGTTAAATAGGTTTTTTGGTTGATTTTTGCTCCAAGGGGTAAACGATAATATAAAATTTGGTACATGTTGATGGTTTAATCAGAGATATACCATTATTTACTATTTAGCTACAACTACATTAAAATCACTTTCCCCGACAAGGATGGGATTCAAACCCACGCTTGCAGAGCACAATGGATTAGCAGTCCATCGCCTTAACCACTCGGCCACCTCGTCATATTGGTTGTGTGTTAAATAGGTTTTTTGTGGATTTTTGCTCCAAGGGATAAACGATAATAAAAAATTTGGTACATGTTGATGGTTTAATCAGAGATATAACATTATTTACTATTTAGCTACAACTACATTAAAATCACTTTCCCCGACGGGGATGGGATTCAAACCCACGCATGCAGAGCACAATAGATTAGCAGTCCATCGCCTTAACCACTCGGCCACCTCGTCACATTTGGTGTTTGTGATATTGGTTTTTGGTGAATTTTTGCTCCAAGGGGTAAATTATGATTAAAAATTTGGTACATGTTGATGGTTTAATCAGAGACATACCATTATTTACTATTTCGTATTTTAGCTACAACTACATTAAAATCACTTCCACTGACGAGGATGGGATTCAAACCCACGCTTGCAGAGCACAATGGATTAGCAGTCCATCGCCTTAACCACTCGGCCACCTCGTCCTATTGGGTGTTTGTTAAATAGGTTTTTGGTAGATTTTTGCTCCAAGGGGTAAACGATAATATACAATTTGGTACATGTTGATGGTTTAATCAGCGATATACCATTATTTACTATTTCGTAATTTAGCTAGAACTACATTAAAATCACTTCCACCGACGAGGATGGGATTCGAAACCACGCGTGCAGAGCACAATGGATTAGCAGTCCATCGCCTTAACCACTCAGCCACCTCGTCCTATTGTGTGTATGTTAAATAGGTTTTTGGTGGATTTTTGCTCCAAGGGGTAAACGATAATATACAATTTGGTACATGTTGATGGTTTAATCAGAGATATACCATTATTTACTATTTAGCTACAACTACATTAAAATCACTTTCCCCGACAAGGATGGGATTCAAACCCACGCGTGCGGAGCACAATGGATTAGCAGTCCATCGCCTTAACCACTCGGCCACCTCGTCATATTGGTTGTTTGTTAAATAGTTTTTTGTGGATTTTTGCTCCAAGGGGTAAACGATAATAAAAAATTTGGTACATGTTGATGGTTTAATCAGAGATATACTATTATTTACAACTACATTAAAATCACTTCCACCGACGAGGATGGGATTCAAACACACGCATGCAGAGCACAATGGATTAGCAGTCCATCGCCTTAACCACTCGGCCACCTCATCATATTGGGTGTTTGTTAAATAGGTTTTTGGTGGATTTTTGCTCCAAGGGGTAAATTATGATTAAAAATTTGGTACATGTTGATGGTCTAATCAGAGATATACCATTATTTACTATTTAGCTACAACTACATTAAAATCACTTTCCCCGACGAGGATGGGATTCAAACCCACGCATGCAGAGCACAATTGTTTAGCAGTCCATCGCCTTAACCACTCGGCCACCTCGTCCTATTGGGTGTTTTATTAAATAGATTTTTGGTGGATTTTTGCTCCAAGGGGTAAACGATAATATAAAATTTGGTACATGTTGATGGTTTAATCAGAGATATACCATGATTTACTATTTAGCTACAACTACATTAAAATCACTTTCCCCGACGAGGATGGGAGTCAAACCCACACATGCAGAGCACAATGGATTAGCAGTCCATCGCCTTAACCACTCGGCCACCTCGTCACATTTGGTGTTTGTGATATTGGTTTTTGGTGGATTTTTGCTCCAAGGGGTAAACGATAATATAAAATTTGGTACATGTTGATGGTTTAATCAGAGATATACCATTATTTCCTATTTCGTAATTTAGCTACAACTACATTAAAATCACTTCCACCGGTGAGGATGGGATTCGAACCCACGCGTGCAGAGCACAATGGATTAGCAGTCCATCGCCTTAACCACCCGGCCACCTCGTCCTATTGGGTGTGTGTTAAATAGGTTTTTTGGTAGATTTTTGCTCCAAGGGGTAAACGATAATATAAAATTTGGTACATGTTGATGGTTTAATCAGAGATATACCATTATTTACTATTTAGCTCCAACTACATTAAAATCACTTTCCCCGACAAGGATGGGATTCAAACCCACGCGTGCGGAGCACAATGGATTAGCAGTCCATCGCCTTAACCACTCGGCCACCTCGTCATATTGGTTGTTTGTTAAATAGTTTTTTTGTGGATTTTTGCTCCAAGGGGTAAACGATAATTAAAAATTTGGTACATGTTGATGGTTTAATCAGAGACATACCATTATTTACTATTTAGTATTTTAGCTACAAGTACATTAAAATCACTTCCATTGACGAGGATGGGATTCGAACCCACGCTTGCAGAGCACAATGGATTAGCAGTCCATCGCATTAACCACTCGGCCACCTCGTCCTATTGGGTGTTTGTTAAATAGGTTTTTGGTAGATTTTTGCTCCAAGGGGTAAACGATAATATAACATTTGGTACATGTTGATGGTTTAATCAGAGATATACCATTATTTAGCTACAACTACATTAAAACACTTCCACCGACGAGGATGGGATTCGAAACCACGCGTGCAAAGCACAATGGATTAGCAGTCCATCGCCTTAACCACACGGCCACCTCATCCTATTGGGTGTGTGTTAAATAGGTTTTTGGTGGATTTTTGCGCCAAGGGGTAAACGATAATATAAGAGTTGGTACATGTTGATAGTTTAGTCAGAGATATACCATTATTTACTATTTAGTAATTTAGCTACAACTACATTAAAATCACTTCCACCGACAAGGATGGGATTCGAACCCACGCGTGCAGAGCACAATGGATTAGCAGTCCATCGCCTTAACCACTCGGCCACCTCGTCACATTTGGTGTTTGTGATATTGGTTTTTGGTGAATTTTTGCTCCAAGGGGTAAATTATGATAAAAAATTTGGTACATGTTGATGGTTTAATCAGAGATATACCATTAAGTAATTTATCTACAACTACATTAAAATCACTTCCACCGACAAGGATGGGATTCAAACCCACGCGTGCAGAGCACAATTGATTAGCAGTCCATCGCCTTAACCACTCGGCCACCTCGTCCTATTGGGTGTTTGTTAAATAGGTTTTTTGGTAGATTTTTGCTCCAAGGGGTAAACGATAATATAAAATTTGGTACATGTTGATGGTTTAATCAGAGATATACCATTATTTACTATTTAGCTACAACTACATTAAAATCACTTTCCCCGACAAGGATGGGATTCAAACCCACGCGTGCAGAGCACAATGGATTAGCAGTCCATCGCCTTAACCACTCGGCCACCTCGTCATATTGGTTGTGTGTTAAATAGGTTTTTTGTGGATTTTTGCTCCAAGGGGTAAACGATAATTAAAAATTTGGTACATGTTGATGGTTTAATCAGAGATATAACATTATTTACTATTTAGCTACAACTACATTAAAATCACTTTCCCCGACGGGGATGGGATTCAAACCCACGCATGCAGAGCACAATGGATTAGCAGTCCATCGCCTTAACCACTCGGCCACCTCATCCTATTGGGTGTTTGTTAAATAGGTTTTTGGTAGATTTTTGCGCCAAGGGGTAAACGATAATATAATATTTGGTACATGTTGATGGTTTAATCAGAGATACACCATTATTTAGCTACAACTACATTAAATCACTTCCACCGACGAGGATGGGATTCGAACCCACGCTTGCAGAGCACAATGGATTAGCAGTCCATCGCCTTAACCACTCGGCCACCTCGTCCTATTGGGTGTTTGTTAAATAGGTTTTTGGTGGATTTTTGCGCCAAGGGATAAACGATAATATTAAAGTTGGTACATGTTGATGGTTTAGTCAGAGATATACCATTATTTACTATTTAGCTACAACTACATAAAAATCACTTCCACCGACGAGGATGGGATTCGAACCCACGCAGGCAGAGCACAATGGATTAGCAGTCCATCGCCTTAACCACTCGGCCACCTCGTCCTATTGAGTGTTTGTAAAATAGGTTTTTGGTGGATTTTTATTCCAAGGGGTAAACGATAATTAAAAACATGGTACATGTTGATGGTTTAATAAGAGATATACCATTATTTACTATTTAGCTACAACTACATTAAAATCACTTTCCCCGACGAGGATGGGATTCGAACCCACGCGTGCAGAGCACAATGGATTAGCAGTCCATCGCCTTAAACACTCGGCCACCTCGTCATATTGGTTGTTTGTTAAATAGGATTTTTGCTCCAAGGGGTAAACGATAATTAGGTACATGTTGATGGTTTAATCAGAGATATACCATTATTTACTATTTAGCTACAACTACATTAAAATCACTTTCTCCGACGAGGATGGGATTCAAACCCACGCGTGCAGAGCACAATGGATTAGCAGTCCATCGCCTTAACCACTCGGCCACCTCGTCACATTTGGTGTTTGTGATATTGGTTTTTGGTGAATTTTTGCTCCAAGGGGTAAATTATGATAAAAAATTTGGTACATGTTGATGGTTTAATCAGAGATATACCATTAAGTAATTTAGCTACAACTACATTAAAATCACTTCCACCGACAAGGATGGGATTCAAACCCACGCGTGCAGAGCACAATTGATTAGCAGTCCATCGCCTTAACCACTCGGCCACCTCGTCCTATTGGGTGTTTGTTAAATAGGTTTTTTGGTAGATTTTTGCTCCAAGGGGTAAACGATAATATAAAATTTGGTACATGTTGATGGTTTAATCAGAGATATACCATTATTTACTATTTAGCTACAACTACATTAAAATCACTTTACCCGACAAGGATGGGATTCAAACCCACGCGTGCAGAGCACAATGGATTAGCAGTCCATCGCCTTAACCACTCGGCCACCTCGTCATATTGGTTGTGTGTTAAATAGGTTTTTTGTGGATTTTTGCTCCAAGGGGTAAACGATAATTAAAAATTTGGTACATGTTGATGGTTTAATCAGAGATATACCATTATTTACTATTTAGCTACAACTACATTAAAATCACTTTCCCCGACGAGGATGGGATTCAAACCCACGCATGCAGAGCACAATGGATTAGCAGTCCATCGCCTTAACCACTCGGCCACCTCGTCCTATTGGGTGTTTGTTAAATAGGTTTTTGGTAGATTTTTGCTCCAAGGGGTAAACGATAATATAATATTTGGTACATGTTGATGGTTTAATCAGAGATACACCATTATTTAGCTACAACTACATTAAATCACTTCCACCGACGAGGATGGGATTCGAACCCACGCTTGCAGAGCACAATGGATTAGCAGTCCATCGCCTTAACCACTCGGCCACCTCATCCTATTGGGTGTTTGTTAAATAGGTTTTTGGTGGATTTTTGCGCCAAGGGATAAACGATAATATTAAAGTTGGTACATGTTGATGGTTTAGTCAGAGATATACCATTATTTACTATTTAGCTACAACTACATAAAAATCACTTCCACCGACGAGGATGGGATTCGAACCCACGCAGGCAGAGCACAGATGGATTAGCAGTCCATCGCCTTAACCACTCGGCCACCTCGTCCTATTGAGTGTTTGTAAAATAGGTTTTTGGTGGATTTTTATTCCAAGGGGTAAACGATAATTAAAAACATGGTACATGTTGATGGTTTAATAAGAGATATACCATTATTTACTATTTAGCTACAACTACATTAAAATCACTTTCCGGGACAAGGATGGGATTCGAACCCACGCGTGCAGAGCACAATGGATTAGCAGTCCATCGCCTTAAACACTCGGCCACCTCGTCATATTGGTTGTTTGTTAAATAGGATTTTTGTGGATTTTTGCTCCAAGGGGTAAACGATAATTAGGTACATGTTGATGGTTTAATCAGAGATATACCATTATTTACTATTTAGCTACAACTACATTAAAATCACTTTCCCCGACGAGGATGGGATTCAAACCCACGCATGCAGAGCACAATGGATTAGCAGTCCATCGCCTTAACCACTCGGCCACCTCGTCACATTTGGTGTTTGTGATATTGGTTTTTGGTGAATTTTTGCTCCAAGGGGTAAATTATGATAAAAAATTTGGTACATGTTGATGGTTTAATCAGAGATATACCATTAAGTAATTTAGCTACAACTACATTAAAATCACTTCCACCGACAAGGATGGGATTCAAACCCACGCGTGCAGAGCACAATTGATTAGCAGTCCATCACCTTAACCACTCGGCCACCTCGTCCTATTGGGTGTTTGTTAAATAGGTTTTTTGGTAGATTTTTGCTCCAAGGGGTAAACGATAATATAAAATTTGGTACATGTTGATGGTTTAATCAGAGATATACCATTATTTACTATTTAGCTACAACTACATTAAAATCACTTTCCCCGACAAGGATGGGATTCAAACCCACGCGTGCAGAGCACAATGGATTAGCAGTCCATCGCCTTAACCACTCGGCCACCTCGTCATATTGGTTGTGTGTTAAATAGGTTTTTTGTGGATTTTTGCTCCAAGGGGTAAACGATAACTAGGTACATGTTGATGGTTTAATCAGAGATATACCATTATTTACTATTTAGCTACAACTACATTAAAATCACTTTCTCCGACGAGGATGGGATTCAAACCCACGCGTGCAGAGCACAATGGATTAGCAGTCCATCGCCTTAACCACTCGGCCACCTCGTCACATTTGGTGTTTGTGATATTGGTTTTTGGTGAATTTTTGCTCCAAGGGGTAAATTATGATTAAAAATTTGGTACATGTTGATGGTTTAATCAGAGATATACCATTATTTACTATTTAGTAATTTAGCTACAACTACATTAAAATCACTTCCACCGACGAGGATGGGATTCAAACCCACGCGTGCAGAGCACAATGGATTAGCAGTACATCGCCTTAACCACTCGGCCACCTCGTCCTATTGGGTGTTTGTTAAATAGGTCTTTTGGTAGATTTTTGCTCCAAGGGGTAAACGATAATATAAAATTTGGTACATGTTGATGGTTTAATCAGAGATATACCATTATTTACTATTTAGCTACAACTACATTAAAATCACTTTCCCCGACGAGGATGGGATTCAAACCCACGCATGCAGAGCACAATGGATTAGCAGTCCATCGCCTTAACCACTCGGCCACCTCGTCCTATTGGGTGTTTGTTAAATTGGTTTTTGGTGGATTTTTGCTCCAAGGGGTAAACGATAATATACAATTTGGTACATGTTGATGGTTTAATCAGAGATATACCATTATTTTCTATTTAGTAATTTAGCTACAACTACATTCAAATCACTTTCCCCGACGAGGATGGGATTCAAACCCACGCATGCAGAGCACAATGGATTAGCAGTCCATCGCCTTAACCACTCGGCCACCTCGTCACATTTGGTGTTTGTGATATTGGTTTTTGGTGAATTTTTGCTCCAAGGGGTAAATTATGATAAAAAATTTTGTACATGTTGATGGTTTAATCAGAGATATACCATTAAGTAATTTAGCTACAACTACATTAAAATCACTTCCACCGACAAGGATGGGATTCAAACCCACGCGTGCAGAGCACAATTGATTAGCAGTCCATCGCCTTAACCACTCGGCCACCTCGTCCTATTGGGTGTTTGTTAAATAGGTTTTTTGGTTGATTTTTGCTCCAAGGGGTAAACGATAATATAAAATTTGGTACATATTGATGGTTTAATCAGAGATATACCATTATTTACTATTTAGCTACAACTACATTAAAATCACTTTCCCCGACAAGGATGGGATTGAAACCCACGCGTGCAGAGCACAATGGATTAGCAGTCCATCGCCTTAACCACTCGGCCACCTCGTCATATTGGTTGTGTGTTAAATAGGTTTTTTGTGGATTTTTGCTCCAAGGGGTAAACGATAATTAAAAATTTGGTACATGTTGATGGTTTAATCAGAGATATAACATTATTTACTATTTAGCTACAACTACATTAAAATCACTTTCCCCGACGGGGATGGGATTCAAACCCACGCATGCAGAGCACAATGGATTAGCAGTCCATCGCCTTAACCACTCGGCCACCTCGTCACATTTGGTGTTTGTGATATTGGTTTTTGGTGAATTTTTGCTCCAAGGGGTAAATTATGATTAAAAATTTGGTACATGTTGATGGTTTAATCAGAGACATACCATTATTTACTATTTTGTATTTTAGCTACAACTACATTAAAATCACTTCCACTGACGAGGATGGGATTCAAACCCACGCTTGCAGAGCACAATGGATTAGCAGTCCATCGCCTTAACCACTCGGCCACCTCGTCCTATTGGGTGTTTGTTAAATAGGTTTTTGGTAGATTTTTGCTCCAAGGGGTAAACGATAATATAATATTTGGTACATGTTGATGGTTTAATCAGAGATACACCATTATTTAGCTACAACTACATTAAATCACTTCCACCGACGAGGATGGGATTCGAACCCACGCGTGCAGAGCACAATGTATTAGCAGTCCATCGCCTTAACCACTCGGCCACCTCGTCCTATTGGGTGTTTGTTAAATAGGTTTTTGGTGGATTTTTGGACCAAGGGATAAACGATAATATTAAAGTTGGTACATGTTGATGGTTTAGTCAGAGATATACCATTATTTACTATTTAGCTACAACTACATAAAAATCACTTCCACCGACGAGGATGGGATTCTAACCCACGCAGGCAGAGCACAATGGATTATCAGTCCATCGCCTTAACCACTCGGCCACCTCGTCCTATTGGGTGTTTGTTAAATAGATTTTTTGGTTGATTTTTGCTCCAAGGGGTAAACGATAATATAAAATTTGGTACATATTGATGGTTTAATCAGAGATATACCATTATTTACTATTTAGCTACAACTACATTAAAATCACTTTCCCCGACAAGGATGGGATTGAAACCCACGCGTGCAGAGCACAATGGATTAGCAGTCCATCGCCTTAACCACTCGGCCACCTCGTCATATTGGTTGTGTGTTAAATAGGTTTTTTGTGGATTTTTGCTCCAAGGGGTAAACGATAATTAAAAATTTGGTACATGTTGATGGTTTAATCAGAGATATAACATTATTTACTATTTAGCTACAACTACATTAAAATCACTTTCCCCGACGGGGATGGGATTCAAACCCACGCATGCAGAGCACAATGGATTAGCAGTCCATCGCCTTAACCACTCGGCCACCTCGTCACATTTGGTGTTTGTGATATTGGTTTTTGGTGAATTTTTGCTCCAAGGGGTAAATTATGATTAAAAATTTGGTACATGTTGATGGTTTAATCAGAGACATACCATTATTTACTATTTTGTATTTTAGCTACAACTACATTAAAATCACTTCCACTGACGAGGATGGGATACAAACCCACGCTTGCAGAGCACAATGGATTAGCAGTCCATCGCCTTAACCACTCGGCCACCTCATCCTATTGGGTGTTTGTTAAATAGGTTTTTGGTAGATTTTTGCTCCAAGGGGTAAACGATAATATAATATTTGGTACATGTTGATGGTTTAATCAGAGATACACCATTATTTAGCTACAACTACATTAAATCACTTCCACCGACGAGGATGGGTTTCGAACCCACGCGTGCAGAGCACAATGGATTAGCAGTCCATCGCCTTAACCACTCGGCCACCTCGTCCTATTGGGTGTTTGTTAAATAGGTTTTTGGTGGATTTTTGGACCAAGGGATAAACGATAATATTAAAGTTGGTACATGTTGATGGTTTAATAAGAGATATACCATTATTTACTATTTAGCTACAACTACATTAAAATCACTTTCCATGACGAGGATGGGATTCGAACCCACGCGTGCAGAGCACAATGGATTAGCAGTCCATCGCCTTAAACACTCCGCCACCTCGTCATATTGGTTGCTTGTTAAATAGGATTTTTGTGGATTTTTGCTCCAAGGGGTAAACGATAATTAGGTACATGTTGATGGTTTAATCAGAGATATACCATTATTTACTATTTAGCTACAACTACATTCAAATCACTTTCTCCGACGAGGATGGGATTCAAACCCACGCGTGCAGAGCACAATGGATTAGCAGTCCATCGCCTTAACCACTCGGCCACCTCGTCACATTTGGTGTTTGTGATATTGGTTTTTGGTGAATTTTTGCTCCAAGGGGTAAATTATGATTAAAAATTTGGTACATGTTGATGGTTTAATCAGAGATATACCATTATTTACTATTTAGTAATTTAGCTACAACTACATTAAAATCACTTCCACCGACGAGGATGGGATTCAAACCCACGCGTGCAGAGCACAATGGATTAGCAGTCCATCGCCTTAACCACTCAGCCACCTCGTCCTATTGGGTGTTTGTTAAATTGGTTTTTGGTGGATTTTTGCTCCAAGGGGTAAATTATATTAAAAAATTTGGTACATGTTGATGGTTTAATCAGAGATATACCATTATTTACTATTTAGCTACAACTACATTAAAATCACTTTCCCCGACGAGGATGGGATTCAAACCCACGCATGCAGAGCACAATGGATTAGCAGTCCATTGCCTTAACCACTCGGCCACCTCGTCCTATTGGGTGTTTGTTAAATTGGTTTTTGGTGGATTTTTGCTCCAAGGGGTAAACAATAATATACAATTTGGTACATGTTGATGGTTTAATCAGAGATATACCATTATTTTCTATTTAGTAATTTAGCTACAACTACATTCAAATCACTTTCCCCGACGAGGATGGGATTCAAACCCACGCATGCAGAGCACAATGGATTAGCAGTCCATCGCCTTAACCACTCGGCCACCTCGTCACATTTGGTGTTTGTGATATTGGTTTTTGGTGAATTTTTGCTCCAAGGGGTAAATTATATTAAAAAATTTGGTACATGTTGATGGTTTAATCAGAGATATACCATTATTTACTATTTCGTAATTTAGCTAGAACTACATTAAAATCACTTCCACTGACGAGGATGGGATTCAAAACCACGCGTGCAGAGCACAATGGATTAGCAGTCCATCGCCTTAACCACTCAGCCACCTCGTCCTATTGTGTGTATGTTAAATAGGTTTTTGGTGGATTTTTGCTCCAAGGGGTAAACGATAATATACAATTTGGTACATGTTGATGGTTTAATCAGAGATATACCATTATTTTCTATTTAGTAATTTAGCTACAACTACATTCAAATCACTTTCCCCGACGAGGATGGGATTCAAACCCACGCATGCAGAGCACAATGGATTAGCAGTCCATCGCCTTAACCACTCGGCCACCTCGTCACATTTGGTGTTTGTGATATTGGTTTTTGGTGAATTTTTGCTCCAAGGGGTAAATTATGATAAAAATTTTGGTACATGTTGATGGTTTAATCAGAGATATACCATTAAGTAATTTAGCTACAACTACATTAAAATCACTTCCACCGACAAGGATGGGATTCAAACCCACACGTGCAGAGCACAATTGATTAGCAGTCCATCGCCTTAACCACTCGGCCACCTCGTCCTATTGGGTGTTTGTTAAATAGGTTTTTTGGTTGATTTTTGCTCCAAGGGGTAAACGATAATATAAAATTTGGTACATATTGATGGTTTAATCAGAGATATACCATTATTTACTATTTAGCTACAACTACATTAAAATCACTTTCCCGACAAGGATGGGATTGAAACCCACGCGTGCAGAGCACAATGGATTAGCAGTCCATCGCCTTAACCACTCGGCCACCTCGTCATATTGGTTGTGTGTTAAATAGGTTTTTTGTGGATTTTTTGCTCCAAGGGGTAAACGATAATAAAAAATTTGGTACATGTTGATGGTTTAATCAGAGATATAACATTATTTACTATTTAGCTACAACTACATTAAAATCACTTTCCCCGACGGGGATGGGATTCAAACCCACGCATGCAGAGCACAATGGATTAGCAGTCCATCGCCTTAACCACTCGGCCACCTCGTCACATTTGGTGTTTGTGATATTGGTTTTTGGTGAATTTTTGCTCCAAGGGGTAAATTATGATTAAAAATTTGGTACATGTTGATGGTTTAATCAGAGACATACCATTATTTACTATTTTGTATTTTAGCTACAACTACATTAAAATCACTTCCACTGACGAGGATGGGATTCAAACCCACGCTTGCAGAGCACAATGGATTAGCAGTCCATCGCCTTAACCACTCGGCCACCTCGTCCTATTGGGTGTTTGTTAAATAGGTTTTTGGTAGATTTTTGCTCCAAGGGGTAAACGATAATATAATATTTGGTACATGTTGATGGTTTAATCAGAGATACACCATTATTTAGCTACAACTACATTAATTCACTTCCACCGACGAGGATGGGATTCGAACCCACGCGTGCAGAGCACAATGGATTAGCAGTCCATCGCCTTAACCACTCGGCCACCTCGTCCTATTGGGTGTTTGTTAAATAGGTTTTTGGTGGATTTTTGCACCAAGGGATAAACGATAATATTAAAGTTGGTACATGTTGATGGTTTAGTCAGAGATATACCATTATTTACTATTTAGCTACAACTACATAAAAATCACTTCCACCGACGAGGATGGGATTCGAACCCACGCAGGCAGAGCACAATGGATTATCAGTCCATCGCCTTAACCACTCGGCCACCTCGTCCTATTGAGTGTTTGTAAAATAGGTTTTTGGTGGATTTTTGCTCCAAGGAGTAAACGATAATATAAAATTTGGTACATGTTGATGGTTTAATCAGAGATATACCATTAAGTAATTTAGCTACAACTACATTAAAATCACTTCCACCGACAAGGATGGGATTCAAACCCACACGTGCAGAGCACAATTGATTAGCAGTCCATCGCCTTAACCACTCGGCCACCTCGTCCTATTGGGTGTTTGTTAAATAGGTTTTTTGGTTGATTTTTGCTCCAAGGGGTAAACGATAATATAAAATTTGGTACATATTGATGGTTTAATCAGAGATATACCATTATTTACTATTTAGCTACAACTACATTAAAATCACTTTCCCCGACAAGGATGGGATTGAAACCCACGCGTGCAGAGCACAATGGATTAGCAGTCCATCGCCTTAACCACTCGGCCACCTCGTCATATTGGTTGTGTGTTAAATAGGTTTTTTGTGGATTTTTGCTCCAAGGGGTAAACGATAATAAAAAATTTGGTACATGTTGATGGTTTAATCAGAGATATAACATTATTTACTATTTAGCTACAACTACATTAAAATCACTTTCCCCGACGGGGATGGGATTCAAACCCACGCATGCAGAGCACAATGGATTAGCAGTCCATCGCCTTAACCACTCGGCCACCTCGTCACATTTGGTGTTTGTGATATTGGTTTTTGGTGAATTTTTGCTCCAAGGGGTAAATTATGATTAAAAATTTGGTACATGTTGATGGTTTAATCAGAGACATACCATTATTTACTATTTTGTATTTTAGCTACAACTACATTAAAATCACTTCCACTGACGAGGATGGGATTCAAACCCACGCTTGCAGAGCACAATGGATTAGCAGTCCATCGCCTTAACCACTCGGCCACCTCGTCCTATTGGGTGTTTGTTAAATAGGTTTTTGGTAGATTTTTGCTCCAAGGGGTAAACGATAATATAATATTTGGTACATGTTGATGGTTTAATCAGAGATACACCATTATTTAGCTACAACTACATTAATTCACTTCCACCGACGAGGATGGGATTCGAACCCACGCGTGCAGAGCACAATGGATTAGCAGTCCATCGCCTTAACCACTCGGCCACCTCGTCCTATTGGGTGTTTGTTAAATAGGTTTTTGGTGGATTTTTGCACCAAGGGATAAACGATAATATTAAAGTTGGTACATGTTGATGGTTTAGTCAGAGATATACCATTATTTACTATTTAGCTACAACTACATAAAAATCACTTCCACCGACGAGGATGGGATTCGAACCCACGCAGGCAGAGCACAATGGATTATCAGTCCATCGCCTTAACCACTCGGCCACCTCGTCCTATTGAGTGTTTGTAAAATAGGTTTTTGGTGGATTTTTGCTCCAAGGAGTAAACGATAATATAAAATTTGGTACATGTTGATGGTTTAATCAGAGATATACCATTATTTACTATTTAGCTACAACTACATTAAAATCACTTTCCCCGACAAGGATGGGATTCGAACACACGCGTGCAGAGGACAATGGATTAGCAGTCCATCGCCTTAACCACTCGGCCACCTCGTCACATTGGGTGTTTGTGAAATTGGTTTTTGGTGAATTTTTGCTCCGAGGGGTAAATTATGATTAAAATTTGGTACATGTTGATGGTTTAATCAGAGATATACCATTATTTACTATTTAGTAATTTAGCTACAACTACATTAAAATCACTTCCACCGACAAGGATGGGATAGGTTTTTGGTGGATTTTTGCTCCAAGGGGTAAAAGATAATAGAAAATTTGGTACATGTTGATGGTTTAATCAGAGATATACCATTATTTACTATTTAGCTACAACTACATTAAAATCACTCCCACCGACGAGGATGGGATTCGAACCCACACGTGCAGAGCACAATGGATTAGCAGTCCATTGCCTTAACCACTCCGCCACCTCGTCCTATTGGGTGTATGTTAAAATGGTTTTTGGTGGATTTTTGCTCCAAGGAGTAAACGATAATATAAAATTTGGTACATGTTGATGGTTTAATCAGAGATATACCATTATTTACTATTTAGCTACAACTACATTAAAATCACTTTCCCCGACGAGGATGGGATTCGAACTCACACGTGCAGAGGACAATGGATTAGCAGTCCATCGCCTTAACCACTCGGCCACCTCGTCACATTGGGTGTTTGTGAAATTGGTTTTTGGTGAATTTTTGCTCCGAGGGGTAAATTATGATAAAAAATTTGGTACATTTTGATGGTTTAATCAGAGATATACCATTATTTACTATTTAGTAATTTAGCTACAACTACATTAAAATCACTTCCACCGACAAGGATGGGATTTGAACCCACGCGTGCAGAGCACAATGGATTAGCAGTCCATCGCCTTAACCACTCGGCCACCTCCTCCTATTGGGTGTTTTGTTAAATAGGTTTTTGGTGGATTTTTGCTCCAAGGGGTAAACGATAATAGAAAATTTGGTACATGTTGATGGTTTAATCAGAGATATACCATTATTTACTATTTAGCTACAACTACATTAAAATCACTCCCACCGACGAGGATGGGATTCGAACCCACGCATGCAGAGCACAATGGATTAGCAGTCCATCGCCTTAACCACTCGGCCACCTCGTCTTATTGATTGTTTATAAAATAGGTTTTTGGTGGATTTTTGCTCCAAGGGGTAAACGATAATATAAAATTTGGTACATGTTAATGGTTTAATCAGAGATATACCATTATTTACTATTTAGCTACAACTACATTAAAATCACTTCCACCGACGAGGATGGGATTCCAATCCACGCGTGCAGAGCACAATGGATTAGCAGTCCATCGCCTTAACCACTCCGCCACCTCGTCCTATTGGGTGTTTGTTAAAAATGTTTTTGGTGGATTTTTGCTCCAAGGGGTAAACGATAATATAACATTTGGTACATGTTGATGGTTTAATCAGAGATATACCATTATTTACTATTTAGCTACAACTACATTAAAATCACTTCCACCGACGAGGATGGGATTCAAACCCACGCATGCAGAGCACAATGGATTAGCAGTCCATCGCCTTAACCACTCGGCCACCTCGTCACATTGTGTGTTTGTGAAATTGGTTTTTGGTGAATTTTTGCTCCGAGGGGTAAATTATGATTAAAAATTTGGTACATGTTGATGGTTTAATCAGAGATATACCATTATTTACTAATTTAGCTACAACTACATTAAAATCACTTCCACCGACAAGGATGGGATTCGAACCCACGCGTGCAGAGCACAATGGATTAGCAGTCCATCGCCTTAACCACTCGGCCACCTCCTCCTATTGGGTGTTTTGTTAAATAGGTTTTTGGTGGATTTTTGCTCCAAGGGGTAAACGATAATAGAAAATTTGGTACATGTTGATGGTTTAATCAGAGATATACCATTATTTACTATTTAGCTACAACTACATTAAAATCACTCCAACCGACGAGGATGGGATTCGAACCCACGCATGCAGAGCACAATGGATTAGCAGTCCATCGCCTTAACCACTCGGCCACCTCGTCTTATTGAGTGTTTGTAAAATAGGTTTTTGGTGGATTTTTGCTCCAAGGGGTAAACGATAATATAAAATTTGGTACATGTTAATGGTTTAATCAGAGATATACCATTATTTACTATTTAGCTACAACTACATTAAAATCACTTCCACCGACGAGGATGGGATTCGAACCCACGCGTGTAGAGCACAATGGATTAGCAGTCCATCGCCTTAACCACTCCGCCACCTCGTCCTATTGGGGGTTTGTTAAAAATGTTTTTGGTGGATTTTTGCTCCAAGGGGTAAACGATAATATAACATTTGGTACATGTTGATGGTTTAATCAGAGATATACCATTATTTACTATTTAGCTACAACTACATTAAAATCACTTCCACCGACGAGGATGGGTTTCGAACCAACGCGTGCAGAGCACAATGGATTAGCAGTCCATCGCCTTAACCACTCGGCCACCTCATCCTATTGGGTGTTTGTTAAATAGGTTTTTGGTAGATTTTTGCTCCAAGGGGTAAACGATAATATAATATTTGGTACATGTTGATGGTTTAATCAGAGATACACCATTATTTAGCTACAACTACATTAAATCACTTCCACCGACGAGGATGGGTTTCGAACCCACGCGTGCAGAGCACAATGGATTAGCAGTCCATCGCCTTAACCACTCGGCCACCTCGTCCTATTGGGTGTTTGTTAAATAGGTTTTTGGTGGATTTTTTGGACCAAGGGATAAACGATAATATTAAAGTTGGTACATGTTGATGGTTTAGTCAGAGATATACCATTATTTACTATTTAGCTACAACTACATAAAAATCACTTCCACCGACGAGGATGGGATTCGAACCCACGCAGGCAGAGCACAATGGATTATCAGTCCATCGCCTTAACCACTCGGCCACCTCGTCCCTATTGAGTGTTTGTAAAATAGGTTTTTGGTGGATTTTTATTCCAAGGGGTAAACGATAATTAAAAACATGGTACATGTTGATGGTTTAATAAGAGATATACCATTATTTACTATTTAGCTACAACTACATTAAAATCACTTTCCGTGACGAGGATGGGATTCGAACCCACGCGTGCAGAGCACAATGGATTAGCAGTCCATCGCCTTAAACACTCTGCCACCTCGTCATATTGGTTGTTTGTTAAATAGGATTTTTGTGGATTTTTGCTCCAAGGGGTAAACGATAATTAGGTACATGTTGATGGTTTAATCAGAGATATACCATTATTTACTATTTAGCTACAACTACATTAAAATCACTTTCTCCGACGAGGATGGGATTCAAACCCACGCGTGCAGAGCACAATGGATTAGCAGTCCATCGCCTTAACCACTCGGCCACCTCGTCACATTTGGTGTTTGTGATATTGGTTTTTGGTGAATTTTTGCTCCAAGGGGTAAATTATGATTAAAAATTTGGTACATGTTGATGGTTTAATCAGAGATATACCATTATTTACTATTTAGTAATTTAGCTACAACTACATTAAAATCACTTCCACCGACGAGGATGGGATTCGAACCCACGCGTGCAGAGCACAATGGATTAGCAGTCCATCGCCTTAACCACTTTCGGCCACCTCGTCCTATTGGGTGTTTGTTAAATTGGTTTTTGGTGGATTTTTGCTCCAAGGGGTAAATTATATTAAAAAATTTGGTACATGTTGATGGTTTAATCAGAGATATACCATTATTTACTATTTAGCTACAACTACATTAAAATCACTTTCCCCGACGAGGATGGGATTCAAACCCACGCATGCAGAGCACAATGGATTAGCAGTCCATCGCCTTAACCACTCGGCCACCTCGTCCTATTGGGTGTTTGTTAAATTGGTTTTTGGTGGATTTTTGCTCCAAGGGGTAAACGATAATATACAATTTGGTACATGTTGATGGTTTAATCAGAGATATACCATTATTTTCTATTTAGTAATTTAGCTACAACTACATTCAAATCACTTTCCCCGACGAGGATGGGATTCAAACCCACGCATGCAGAGCACAATGGATTAGCAGTCCATCGCCTTAACCACTCGGCCACCTCGTCACATTTGGTGTTTGTGATATTGGTTTTTGGTGAATTTTTGCTCCAAGGGGTAAATTATGATTAAAAATTTGGTACATGTTGATGGTTTAATCAGAGATATACCATTATTTACTATTTAGTAATTTAGCTAGAACTACATTAAAATCACTTCCACTGACGAGGATGGGATTCGAAACCACGCGTGCAGAGCACAATGGATTAGCAGTCCATCGCCTTAACCACTCAGCCACCTCGTCCTATTGTGTGTATGTTAAATAGGTTTTTGGTGGATTTTTGCTCCAAGGGGTAAACGATAATATACAATTTGGTACATGTTGATGGTTTAATCAGAGATATACCATTATTTTCTATTTAGTAATTTAGCTACAACTACATTCAAATCACTTTCCCCGACGAGGATGGGATTCAAACCCACGCATGCAGAGCACAATGGATTAGCAGTCCATCGCCTTAACCACTCGGCCACCTCGTCACATTTGGTGTTTGTGATATTGGTTTTTGGTGAATTTTTGCTCCAAGGGGTAAATTATGATAAAAATTTTGGTACATGTTGATGGTTTAATCAGAGATATACCATTAAGTAATTTAGCTACAACTACATTAAAATCACTTCCACCGACAAGGATGGGATTCAAACCCACGCGTGCAGAGCACAATTGATTAGCAGTCCATCGCCTTAACCACTCGGCCACCTCGTCCTATTGGGTGTTTGTTAAATAGGTTTTTTGGTTGATTTTTGCTCCAAGGGGTAAACGATAATATAAAATTTGGTACATATTGATGGTTTAATCAGAGATATACCATTATTTACTATTTAGCTACAACTACATTAAAATCACTTTCCCCGACAAGGATGGGATTGAAACCCACGCGTGCAGAGCACAATGGATTAGCAGTCCATCGCCTTAACCACTCGGCCACCTCGTCATATTGGTTGTGTGTTAAATAGGTTTTTTGTGGATTTTTGCTCCAAGGGGTAAACGATAATAAAAAATTTGGTACATGTTGATGGTTTAATCAGAGATATAACATTATTTACTATTTAGCTACAACTACATTAAAATCACTTTCCCCGACGGGGATGGGATTCAAACCCACGCATGCAGAGCACAATGGATTAGCAGTCCATCGCCTTAACCACTCGGCCACCTCGTCACATTTGGTGTTTGTGATATTGGTTTTTGGTGAATTTTTGCTCCAAGGGGTAAATTATGATTAAAAATTTGGTACATGTTGATGGTTTAATCAGAGACATACCATTATTTACTATTTTGTATTTTAGCTACAACTACATTAAAATCACTTCCACTGACGAGGATGGGATTCAAACCCACGCTTGCAGAGCACAATGGATTAGCAGTCCATCGCCTTAACCACTCGGCCACCTCGTCCTATTGGGTGTTTGTTAAATAGGTTTTTGGTAGATTTTTGCTCCAAGGGGTAAACGATAATATAATATTTGGTACATGTTGATGGTTTAATCAGAGATACACCATTATTTAGCTACAACTACATTAATTCACTTCCACCGACGAGGATGGGATTCGAACCCACGCGTGCAGAGCACAATGGATTAGCAGTCCATCGCCTTAACCACTCGGCCACCTCCTCCTATTGGGTGTTTTGTTAAATAGGTTTTTGGTGGATTTTTGCTCCAAGGGGTAAACGATAATAGAAAATTTGGTACATGTTGATGGTTTAATCAGAGATATACCATTATTTACTATTTAGCTACAACTACATTAAAATCACTCCCACCGACGAGGATGGGATTCGAACCCACGCATGCAGAGCACAATGGATTAGCAGTCCATCGCCTTAACCACTCGGCCACCTCGTCTTATTGAGTGTTTATAAAATAGGTTTTTGGTGGATTTTTGCTCCAAGGGGTAAACGATAATATAAAATTTGGTACATGTTAATGGTTTAATCAGAGATATACCATTATTTACTATTTAGCTACAACTACATTAAAATCACTTCCACCGACGAGGATGGGATTCCAATCCACGCGTGCAGAGCACAATGGATTAGCAGTCCATCGCCTTAACCACTCCGCCACCTCGTCCTATTGGGTGTTTGTTAAAAATGTTTTTGGTGGATTTTTGCTCCAAGGGGTAAACGATAATATAACATTTGGTACATGTTGATGGTTTAATCAGAGATATACCATTATTTACTATTTAGCTACAACTACATTAAAATCACTTCCACCGACGAGGATGGGATTCAAACCCACGCATGCAGAGCACAATGGATTAGCAGTCCATCGCCTTAACCACTCGGCCACCTCGTCACATTGTGTGTTTGTGAAATTGGTTTTTGGTGAATTTTTGCTCCGAGGGGTAAATTATGATTAAAAATTTGGTACATGTTGATGGTTTAATCAGAGATATACCATTATTTACTAATTTAGCTACAACTACATTAAAATCACTTCCACCGACAAGGATGGGATTCGAACCCACGCGTGCAGAGCACAATGGATTAGCAGTCCATCGCCTTAACCACTCAGCCACCTCCTCCTATTGGGTGTTTCGTTAAATAGGTTTTTGGTGGATTTTTGCTCCAAGGGGTAAACGATAATAGAAAATTTGGTACATGTTGATGGTTTAATCAGAGATATACCATTATTTACTATTTAGCTACAACTACATTAAAATCACTCCAACCGACGAGGATGGGATTCGAACCCACGCATGCAGAGCACAATGGATTAGCAGTCCATCGCCTTAACCACTCGGCCACCTCGTCTTATTGAGTGTTTGTAAAATAGGTTTTTGGTGGATTTTTGCTCCAAGGGGTAAACGATAATATAAAATTTGGTACATGTTAATGGTTTAATCAGAGATATACCATTATTTACTATTTAGCTACAACTACATTAAAATCACTTCCACCGACGAGGATGGGATTCGAACCCACGCGTGTAGAGCACAATGGATTAGCAGTCCATCGCCTTAACCACTCCGCCACCTCGTCCTATTGGGGTTTGTTAAAAATGTTTTTGGTGGATTTTTGCTCCAAGGGGTAAACGATAATATAACATTTGGTACATGTTGATGGTTTAATCAGAGATATACCATTATTTACTATTTAGCTACAACTACATTAAAATCACTTCCACCGACGAGGATGGGTTTCGAACCAACGCGTGCAGAGCACAATGGATTAGCAGTCCATCGCCTTAACCACTCGGCCACCTCATCCTATTGGGTGTTTGTTAAATAGGTTTTTGGTAGATTTTTGCTCCAAGGGGTAAACGATAATATAATATTTGGTACATGTTGATGGTTTAATCAGAGATACACCATTATTTAGCTACAACTACATTAAATCACTTCCACCGACGAGGATGGGTTTCGAACCCACGCGTGCAGAGCACAATGGATTAGCAGTCCATCGCCTTAACCACTCGGCCACCTCGTCCTATTGGGTGTTTGTTAAATAGGTTTTTGGTGGATTTTTGGACCAAGGGATAAACGATAATATTAAAGTTGGTACATGTTGATGGTTTAGTCAGAGATATACCATTATTTACTATTTAGCTACAACTACATAAAAATCACTTCCACCGACGAGGATGGGATTCGAACCCACGCAGGCAGAGCACAATGGATTATCAGTCCATCGCCTTAACCACTCGGCCACCTCGTCCTATTGAGTGTTTGTAAAATAGGTTTTTGGTGGATTTTTATTCCAAGGGGTAAACGATAATTAAAAACATGGTACATGTTGATGGTTTAATAAGAGATATACCATTATTTACTATTTAGCTACAACTACATTAAAATCACTTTCCGTGACGAGGATGGGATTCGAACCCACGCGTGCAGAGCACAATGGATTAGCAGTCCATCGCCTTAAACACTCCGCCACCTCGTCATATTGGTTGTTTGTTAAATAGGATTTTTGTGGATTTTTGCTCCAAGGGGTAAACGATAATTAGGTACATGTTGATGGTTTAATCAGAGATATACCATTATTTACTATTTAGCTACAACTACATTAAAATCACTTTCTCCGACGAGGATGGGATTCAAACCCACGCGTGCAGAGCACAATGGATTAGCAGTCCATCGCCTTAACCACTCGGCCACCTCGTCACATTTGGTGTTTGTGATATTGGTTTTTGGTGAATTTTTGCTCCAAGGGGTAAATTATGATTACAAATTTGGTACATGTTGATGGTTTAATCAGAGATATACCATTATTTACTATTTAGTAATTTAGCTACAACTACATTAAAATCACTTCCACCGACGAGGATGGGATTCAAACCCACGCGTGCAGAGCACAATGGATTAGCAGTCCATCGCCTTAACCACTCGGCCACCTCGTCCTATTGGGTGTTTGTTAAATTGGTTTTTGGTGGATTTTTGCTCCAAGGGGTAAATTATATTAAAAAATTTGGTACATGTTGATGGTTTAATCAGAGATATACCATTATTTACTATTTAGCTACAACTACATTAAAATCACTTTCCCCGACGAGGATGGGATTCAAACCCACGCATGCAGAGCACAATGGATTAGCAGTCCATCGCCTTAACCACTCGGCCACCTCGTCCCTATTGGGTGTTTGTTAAATTGGTTTTTGGTGGATTTTTGCTCCAAGGGGTAAACGATAATATACAATTTGGTACATGTTGATGGTTTAATCAGAGATATACCATTATTTTCTATTTAGTAATTTAGCTACAACTACATTCAAATCACTTTCCCCGACGAGGATGGGATTCAAACCCACGCATGCAGAGCACAATGGATTAGCAGTCCATCGCCTTAACCACTCGGCCACCTCGTCACATTTGGTGTTTGTGATATTGGTTTTTGGTGAATTTTTGCTCCAAGGGGTAAATTATATTAAAAAATTTGGTACATGTTGATGGTTTAATCAGAGATATACCATTATTTACTATTTCGTAATTTAGCTAGAACTACATTAAAATCACTTCCGCTGACGAGGATGGGATTCGAAACCACGCGTGCAGAGCACAATGGATTAGCAGTCCATCGCCTTAACCACTCAGCCACCTCGTCCTATTGTGTGTATGTTAAATAGGTTTTTGGTGGATTTTTGCTCCAAGGGGTAAACGATAATATACAATTTGGTACATGTTGATGGTTTAATCAGAGATATACCATTATTTTCTATTTAGTAATTTAGCTACAACTACATTCAAATCACTTTCCCCGACGAGGATGGGATTCAAACCCACGCATGCAGAGCACAATGGATTAGCAGTCCATCGCCTTAACCACTCGGCCACCTCGTCACATTTGGTGTTTGTGATATTGGTTTTTGGTGAATTTTTGCTCCAAGGGGTAAATTATGATAAAAATTTTGGTACATGTTGATGGTTTAATCAGAGATATACCATTAAGTAATTTAGCTACAACTACATTAAAATCACTTCCACCGACAAGGATGGGATTCAAACCCACGCGTGCAGAGCACAATTGATTAGCAGTCCATCGCCTTAACCACTCGGCCACCTCGTCCTATTGGGTGTTTGTTAAATAGGTTTTTTGGTTGATTTTTGCTCCAAGGGGTAAACGATAATATAAAATTTGGTACATATTGATGGTTTAATCAGAGATATACCATTATTTACTATTTAGCTACAACTACATTAAAATCACTTTCCCCGACAAGGATGGGATTGAAACCCACGCGTGCAGAGCACAATGGATTAGCAGTCCATCGCCTTAACCACTCGGCCACCTCGTCATATTGGTTGTGTGTTAAATAGGTTTTTTGTGGATTTTTGCTCCAAGGGGTAAACGATAATAAAAAATTTGGTACATGTTGATGGTTTAATCAGAGATATAACATTATTTACTATTTAGCTACAACTACATTAAAATCACTTTCCCCGACGGGGATGGGATTCAAACCCACGCATGCAGAGCACAATGGATTAGCAGTCCATCGCCTTAACCACTCGGCCACCTCGTCACATTTGGTGTTTGTGATATTGGTTTTTGGTGAATTTTTGCTCCAAGGGGTAAATTATGATTAAAAATTTGGTACATGTTGATGGTTTAATCAGAGACATACCATTATTTACTATTTTGTATTTTAGCTACAACTACATTAAAATCACTTCCACTGACGAGGATGGGATTCAAACCCACGCTTGCAGAGCACAATGGATTAGCAGTCCATCGCCTTAACCACTCGGCCACCTCGTCACATTTGGTGTTTGTGATATTGGTTTTTGGTGAATTTTTGCTCCAAGGGGTAAATTATGATTAAAAATTTGGTACATGTTGATGGTTTAATCAGAGACATACCATTATTTACTATTTTGTATTTTAGCTACAACTACATTAAAATCACTTCCACTGACGAGGATGGGATTCAAACCCACGCTTGCAGAGCACAATGGATTAGCAGTCCATCGCCTTAACCACTCAGACACCTCGTCCTATTGGGTGTTTGTTAAATAGGTTTTTGGTAGATTTTTGCTCCAAGGGGTAAACGATAATATAATATTTGGTACATGTTGATGGTTTAATCAGAGATACACCATTATTTAGCTACAACTACATTAATTCACTTCCACCGACGAGGATGGGATTCGAACCCACGCGTGCAGAGCACAATGGATTAGCAGTCCATCGCCTTAACCACTCGGCCACCTCGTCCTATTGGGTGTTTGTTAAATAGGTTTTTGGTGGATTTTTGCACCAAGGGATAAACGATAATATTAAAGTTGGTACATGTTGATGGTTTAGTCAGAGATATACCATTATTTACTATTTAGCTACAACTACATAAAAATCACTTCCACCGACGAGGATGGGATTTGAACCCACGCAGGCAGAGCACAATGGATTATCAGTCCATCGCCTTAACCACTCGGCCACCTCGTCCTATTGAGTGTTTGTAAAATAGGTTTTTGGTGGATTTTTATTCCAAGGGGTAAACGATAATTAAAAACATGGTACATGTTGATGGTTTAATAAGAGATATACCATTATTTACTATTTAGCTACAACTACATTAAAATCACTTTCCGTGACGAGGATGGGATTCGAACCCACGCGTGCAGAGCACAATGGATTAGCAGTCCATCGCCTTAAACACTCGGCCACCTCGTCATATTGGTTGTTTGTTAAATAGGATTTTTGTGGATTTTTGCTCCAAGGGGTAAACGATAATTAGGTACATGTTGATGGTTTAATCAGAGATATACCATTATTTACTATTTAGCTACAACTACATTAAAATCACTTTCTCCGACGAGGATGGGATTCAAACCCACGCGTGCAGAGCACAATGGATTAGCAGTCCATCGCCTTAACCACTCGGCCACCTCGTCACATTTGGTGTTTGTGATATTGGTTTTTGGTGAATTTTTGCTCCAAGGGGTAAATTATGATAAAAAATTTGGTACACGTTGATGGTTTAATCAGAGATATACCATTATTTACTATTTAGTAATTTAGCTACAACTACATTAAAATCACTTCCACCGACGAGGATGGGATTCAAACCCACGCGTGCAGAGCACAATGGATTAGCAGTCCATCGCCTTAACCACTCAGCCACCTCGTCCTATTGGGTGTTTGTTAAATTGGTTTTTGGTGGATTTTTGCTCCAAGGGGTAAATTATATTAAAAAATGTGGTACATGTTGATGGTTTAATCAGAGATATACCATTATTTACTATTTCGTAATTTAGCTAGAACTACATTAAAATCACTTCCACCGACGAGGATGGGATTCGAAACCACGCGTGCAGAGCACAATGGATTAGCAGTCCATCGCCTTAACCACTCAGCCACCTCGTCCTATTGTGTGTATGTTAAATAGGTTTTTGGTGGATTTTTGCTCCAAGGGGTAAACGATAATATACAATTTGGTACATGTTGATGGTTTAATCAGAGATATACCATTATTTTCTATTTAGTAATTTAGCTACAACTACATTAAAATCACTTCAACCGACGAGGATGGGTTTCGAACCCACGCGTGCAGAGCACAATGAATTAGCAGTCCATCGCCTTAACCACTCAGCCACCTCTTCCTATTGGGAGTTTGTTAAATAGGTTTTTGGTGGATTTTTGCTCCAAGGGGTAAACATAATATAAAAATTGGTACATGTTGATGGTTTAATCAGAGATATACCATTATTTACTATTTAGCTACAACTACATTAAAATCACTTTCCCCGACAAGGATGGGATTCAAACCCACGCGTGCGGAGCACAATGGATTAGCAGTCCATCGCCTTAACCACTCGGCCACCTCGTCATATTGGTTGTTTGTTAAATAGGTTTTTTGTGGATTTTTGCTCCAAGGGGTAAACGATAATTAAAAATTTGGTACATGTTGATGGTTTAATCAGAGATATACTATTATTTACTATTTAGCTACAACTACATTAAAATCACTTCCACCGACGAGGATGGGATTCGAACACACGCATGCAGAGCACAATGGATTAGCAGTCCATCGCCTTAACCACTCGGCCACCTCATCATATTGGGTGTTTGTTAAATAGGTTTTTGGTGGATTTTTGCTCCAAGGGGTAAATTATGATTAAAAATTTGGTACATGTTGATGGTCTAATCAGAGATATACCATTATTTACTATTTAGCTACAACTACATTAAAATCACTTTCCCCGACGAGGATGGGATTCAAACCCACGCATGCAGAGCACAATTGTTTAGCAGTCCATCGCCTTAACCACTCGGCCACCTCGTCCTATTGGGTGTTTTATTAAATAGATTTTTGGTGGATTTTTGCTCCAAGGGGTAAACGATAATATAAAATTTGGTACATGTTGATGGTTTAATCAGAGATATACCATGATTTACTATTTAGCTACAACTACATTAAAATCACTTTCCCCGACGAGGATGGGAGTCAAACCCACGCATGCAGAGCACAATGGATTAGCAGTCCATCGCCTTAACCACTCGGCCACCTCGTCATATTGGTTGTTTGTTAAATAGGTTTTTTGTGGATTTTTGCTCCAAGGGGTAAACGATAATTAAAAAATTGGTACATGTTGATGGTTTAATCAGAGACATACCATTATTTACTATTTAGTATTTTAGCTACAAGTACATTAAAATGACTTCCATTGACGAGGATGGGATTCGAACCCACGCATGCAGAGCACAATGGATTAGCAGTCCATCGCCTTAACCACTCGGCCACCTCGTCCTATTGGGTGTTTTATTAAATAGATTTTTGGTGGATTTTTGCTCCAAGGGGTAAACGATAATATAAAATTTGGTACATGTTGATGGTTTAATCAGAGATATACCATGATTTACTATTTAGCTACAACTACATTAAAATCACTTTCCCCGACGAGGATGGGAGTCAAACCCACGCATGCAGAGCACAATGGATTAGCAGTCCATCGCCTTAACCACTCGGCCACCTCGTCACATTTGGTGTTTGTGATATTGGTTTTTGGTGGATTTTTGCTCCAAGGGGTAAACGATAATATAAAATTTGGTACATGTTGATGGTTTAATCAGAGATATACCATTATTTCCTATTTCGTAATTTAGCTACAACTACATTAAAATCACTTCCACCGATGAGGATGGGATTCGAACCCACGCGTGCAGAGCACAATGGATTAGCAGTCCATCGCCATAACCACTCGGCCACCTCGTCCTATTGAGTGTGTGTTAAATAGGTTTTTTGTGGATTTTTGCTCCAAGGGGTAAACGATAATTAAAAATTTGGTACATGTTGATGGTTTAATCAGAGACATACCATTATTTACTATTTAGTATTTTAGCTACAAGTACATTAAAATCACTTCCATTGACGGGATTCGAACCCACGCTTGCAGAGCACAATGGATTAGCAGTCCATCGCCTTAACCACTCGGCCACCTCGTCCTATTGGGTGTTTTATTAAATAGATTTTTGGTGGATTTTTGCTCCAAGGGGTAAACGATAATATAAAATTTGGTACATGTTAATGGTTTAATCAGAGATATACCATTATTTACTATTTAGCTACAACTACATTAAAATCACTTTCCCCGACAAGGATGGGATTCAAACCCACGCGTGCGGAGCACAATGGATTAGCAGTCCATCGCCTTAACCACTCGGCCACCTCGTCATATTGGTTGTTTGTTAAATAGGTTTTTTGTGGATTTTTGCTCCAAGGGGTAAACGATAATAAAAAATGTGGTACATGTTGATGGTTTAATCAGAGACATACCATTATTTACTATTTAGTATTTTAGCTACAAGTACATTAAAATCACTTCCATTGACGAGGATGGGATTCGAACCCACGCTTGCAGAGCACAATGGATTAGCAGTCCATCGCATTAACCACTCGGCCACCTCGTCCTATTGGGTGTTTGTTAAATAGGTTTTTGGTAGATTTTTGCTCCAAGGGGTAAACGATAATATAAAATTTGGTACATGTTGATGGTTTAATCAGAGATATACCATTATTTAGCTACAACTACATTAAAACACTTCCACCGACGAGGATGGGATTCGAAACCACGCGTGCAGAGCACAATGGATTAGCAGTCCATCGCCTTAACCACACGGCCACCTCATCCTATTGGGTGTGTGTTAAATAGGTTTTTGGTGGATTTTTGCGCCAAGGGGTAAACGATAATATAAGAGTTGGTACATGTTGATAGTTTAGTCAGAGATATACCATTATTTACTATTTAGTAATTTAGCTACAACTACATTAAAATCACTTCCACCGACAAGGATGGGATTCAAACCCACGCGTGCAGAGCACAATGGATTAGCAGTCCATTGCCTTAACCACTCCGCCACCTCGTCCTATTGGGTGTTTTTTTTAATGGATTTTGGTGGATTTTTGCTCCAAGGAGTAAACGATAATATAAAATTTGGTACATGTTGATGGTTTAATCAGAGATATACCATTATTTACTATTTAGCTATAACTACATTAAAATCACTTTCCCCGACGAGGATGGGATTCGAACCCACGCGTGCAGAGGACAATGGATTAGCAGTCCATCGCCTTAACCACTCGGCCACCTCGTCACATTGGGTGTTTGTGAAATTGGTTTTTGGTGAATTTTTGCTCCGAGGGGTAAATTATGATAAAAATTTGGTACATGTTGATGGTTTAATCAGAGATATACCATTATTTACTATTTAGTAATTTAGCTACAACTACATTAAAATCACTTCCACCGACAAGGATGGGATAGGTTTTTGGTGGATTTTTGCTCCAAGGGGTAAACGATAATAGAAAATTTGGTACATGTTGATGGTTTAATCAGAGATATACCATTATTTACTATTTAGCTACAACTACATTAAAATCACTCCCACCGACGAGGATGGGATTCGAACCCACACGTGCAGAGCACAATGGATTAGCAGTCCATTGCCTTAACCACTCCGCCACCTCGTCCTATTGGGTGTATGTTAAAATGGTTTTTGGTGGATTTTTGCTCCAAGGAGTAAACGATAATATAAAATTTGGTACATGTTGATGGTTTAATCAGAGATATACCATTATTTACTATTTAGCTACAACTACATTAAAATCACTTTCCCCGACGAGGATGGGATTCGAACTCACACGTGCAGAGGACAATGGATTAGCAGTCCATCGCCTTAACCACTCGGCCACCTCGTCACATTGGGTGTTTGTGAAATTGGTTTTTGGTGAATTTTTGCTCCGAGGGGTAAATTATGATAAAAAATTTGGTACATTTTGATGGTTTAATCAGAGATATACCATTATTTACTATTTAGTAATTTAGCTACAACTACATTAAAATCACTTCCACCGACAAGGATGGGATTTGAACCCACGCGTGCAGAGCACAATGGATTAGCAGTCCATCGCCTTAACCACTCGGCCACCTCCTCCTATTGGGTGTTTTGTTAAATAGGTTTTTGGTGGATTTTTGCTCCAAGGGGTAAACGATAATAGAAAATTTGGTACATGTTGATGGTTTAATCAGAGATATACCATTATTTACTATTTAGCTACAACTACATTAAAATCACTCCCACCGACGAGGATGGGATTCGAACCCACGCATGCAGAGCACAATGGATTAGCAGTCCATCGCCTTAACCACTCGGCCACCTCGTCTTATTGAGTGTTTATAAAATAGGTTTTTGGTGGATTTTTGCTCCAAGGGGTAAACGATAATATAAAATTTGGTACATGTTAATGGTTTAATCAGAGATATACCATTATTTACTATTTAGCTACAACTACATTAAAATCACTTCCACCGACGAGGATGGGATTCCAATCCACGCGTGCAGAGCACAATGGATTAGCAGTCCATCGCCTTAACCACTCCGCCACCTCGTCCTATTGGGTGTTTGTTAAAAATGTTTTTGGTGGATTTTTGCTCCAAGGGGTAAACGATAATATAACATTTGGTACATGTTGATGGTTTAATCAGAGATATACCATTATTTACTATTTAGCTACAACTACATTAAAATCACTTCCACCGACGAGGATGGGATTCAAACCCACGCATGCAGAGCACAATGGATTAGCAGTCCATCGCCTTAACCACTCGGCCACCTCGTCACATTGTGTGTTTGTGAAATTGGTTTTTGGTGAATTTTTGCTCCGAGGGGTAAATTATGATTAAAAATTTGGTACATGTTGATGGTTTAATCAGAGATATACCATTATTTACTAATTTAGCTACAACTACATTAAAATCACTTCCACCGACAAGGATGGGATTCGAACCCACGCGTGCAGAGCACAATGGATTAGCAGTCCATCGCCTTAACCACTCGGCCACCTCCTCCTATTGGGTGTTTTGTTAAATAGGTTTTTGGTGGATTTTTGCTCCAAGGGGTAAACGATAATAGAAAATTTGGTACATGTTGATGGTTTAATCAGAGATATACCATTATTTACTATTTAGCTACAACTACATTAAAATCACTCCAACCGACGAGGATGGGATTCGAACCCACGCATGCAGAGCACAATGGATTAGCAGTCCATCGCCTTAACCACTCGGCCACCTCGTCTTATTGAGTGTTTGTAAAATAGGTTTTTGGTGGATTTTTGCTCCAAGGGGTAAACGATAATATAAAATTTGGTACATGTTAATGGTTTAATCAGAGATATACCATTATTTACTATTTAGCTACAACTACATTAAAATCACTTCCACCGACTAGGATGGGATTCGAACCCACGCGTGTAGAGCACAATGGATTAGCAGTCCATCGCCTTAACCACTCCGCCACCTCGTCCTATTGGGGGTTTGTTAAAAATGTTTTTGGTGGATTTTTGCTCCAAGGGGTAAACGATAATATAACATTTGGTACATGTTGATGGTTTAATCAGAGATATACCATTATTTACTATTTAGCTACAACTACATTAAAATCACTTCCACCGACGAGGATGGGATTCAAACCCACGCATGCAGAGCACAATGGATTAGCAGTCCATCGCCTTAACCACTCGGCCACCTCGTCCTATTGAGTGTTTGTAAAATAGGTTTTTGGTGGATTTTTGCTCCAAGGGGTAAACGATAATTAAAAATTTGGTACATGTTGATGGTTTAATCAGAGATATACCATTATTTACTATTTAGCTACAACTACATTAAAATCACTTCCACCGACGAGGATGGGTTTCGAACCCACGCGTGCAGAGCACAATGGATTAGCAGTCCATCGCCTTAACCACTCAGCCACCTCTTCCTATTGGGTGTTTGTTAAATAGGTTTTTGGTGGATTTTTGCTCCAAGGGGTAAACGATAATATAAAAATTGGTACATGTTGATGGTTTAATCAGAGATATACCATTATTTACTATTTAGCTACAACTACATTAAAATCACTTTCCCCGACAAGGATGGGATTCAAACCCACGC
The DNA here is from genome assembly GCF_020615455.1 of Coregonus clupeaformis. NCBI lineage: Eukaryota > Metazoa > Chordata > Actinopteri > Salmoniformes > Salmonidae > Coregonus > Coregonus clupeaformis. Next base: position 76,116 of record NW_025535163.1, on the reverse strand, counting down.
GTGCGGAGCACAATGGATTAGCAGTCCATCGCCTTAACCACTCGGCCACCTCGTCATATTGGTTGTTTGTTAAATAGGTTTTTGGTGGATTTTTGCTCCAAGGGGTAAACGATAATTAAAAATTTGGTACATGTTGATGGTTTAATCAGAGATATACCATTATTTACTATTTAGCTACAACTACATTAAAATCACTTTCCCCGACGAGGATGGGATTCAAACCCACGCATGCAGAGCACAATGGATTAGCAGTCCATCGCCTTAACCACTCGGCCACCTCGTCACATTTGGTGTTTGTGATATTGGTTTTTGGTGAATTTTTGCTCCAAGGGGTAAATTATGATTAAAAATTATGTACATGTTGATGGTTTAATCAGAGACATACCATTATTTACTATTTAGTATTTTAGCTACAAGTACATTAAAATCACATCCATTGACGAGGATGGGATTCGAACCCACGCTTGCAGAGCACAATGGATTAGCAGTGCACCGCATTAACCACTCGGCCACCTCGCCCTATTGGGTGTTTGTTAAATAGGTTTTTGGTAGATTTTTGCTCCAAGGGGTAAACGATAATATAAAATTTGGTACATGTTGATGGTTTAATCAGAGATATACCATTATTTAGCTACAACTACATTAAAACACTTCCACCGACGAGGATGGGATTCGAAACCACGCGTGCAGAGCACAATGGATTAGCAGTCCATCGCCTTAACCACACGGCCACCTCATCCTATTGGGTGTGTGTTAAATAGGTTTTTGGTGGATTTTTGCGCCAAGGGGTAAACGATAATATAAGAGTTGGTACATGTTGATAGTTTAGTCAGAGATATACCATTATTTACTATTTAGTAATTTAGCTACAACTACATTAAAATCACTTCCACCGACAAGGATGGGATTCAAACCCACGCGTGCAGAGCACAATGGATTAGCAGTCCATCGCCTTAACCACTCGGCCACCTCCTCCTATTGGGTGTTTTGTTAAATAGGTTTTTGGTGGATTTTTGCTCCAAGGGGTAAACGATAATAGAAAATTTGGTACATGTTGATGGTTTAATCAGAGATATACCATTATTTACTATTTAGCTACAACTACATTAAAAACAC